>NC_133577.1:75811057-75934853 GCF_964106895.1 Numenius arquata
TAAATACAGGCTTCATCTGGTTCGCAGCTGCAGGAAACCCGTCCTGGCCCAGCAGACAGAAAGGGCTGGAGGTGGGTCACACTCCTTTGGTCTGCTCCCTGAGCTTTGCCTTCCCCTTTCAGCCCCAAAAGAGGATTTTCACCCACCCCAGCACAGAAAGTGGCACCTGTGCATTCATCCTGCCTCCCTTCAGTAGCTCAACTCCACATCCTCCTTCACCCCTCTTCCCACACAGAAAGGCAGGGGACACTGAGCTCTGCCCCTGCAGAACCCTGAAGAGAGATCAAGCATCCACTGTAACTCAGCATGGGGACCAGCCTGGACAATCCCCATCAGCAGAACCTGCAGTGCTGCCGGGTAAGCTCCAGCTTCCCCCATTCCTGCTGGCAGCCTGGGATCCCTCACTGTTCAGGACAGCTCTGCTCCTCCATGGAGGAGAAAAGGAAAAGCTCCTCAGTTCTCAGAAAAGAGGATATCTTCTTGGAACACATTTGCTCTGCACCTATGCTACTCCTGTCCTACTCTGGTGCCTGGGCATGGGTGAGGGCTCCAAGTGTGTTTGGGGGACACCACATCCCTTTCCCAGAGCAGGGTGTATCTCATCGGCTCACAAGAGTGTGAGGACAGAGGTGTTCCCTGCATGTCCTCTGCCCTCCCTCACACTAATAAAAAAACCAGCTTAGCCCAGGCCCACACTTACAGGGGACTGAGAGAAAAGGCACAGTATTTGGGATGAGGGAGAGAGCAGCCGGGTCTCTCTCTCTCAGGAAATGTGCTGATATTTTCTGACACAGCTGCTGACAGCACTGGGAGGTTTCAACCGGCCCTGATGTGACCACTAGCTTTTTTCCCAGGTGACCAGTGCTCTCCAACACTCTTCAACAGGGTCAGATGAGGCAGCTGCACTCTGCCTGGAGCTGCAGCTGGCTTCTGACATGACCCAGGTAGGAACAAACATCACGGACACCATCACAGCTATGCTGCCCCCCTCCTGCCTTCCCCCTCTGCCTGTGATTTTTACCTTTCCAATTTTAACCGCAAGCTGCCCCCCAGCAAAAACTACACCCCGTATGCCCCCCCTTTCCCAAACGCCCTCTCTACCCTCCAAGCAGCTTCTGCTCCACAGCTTAGCTTTGCACCGGCACAGCAGATCAGACAGCATATTCCCAAATACCCACTTTGCCTGGAGCTGGGTGAAGAGAGGGAAAAGCCACGCATCCACCATTCTTCCCTCGGTGTTGTAGTTTTTGGTGGGGGAAGAGCAATGAAGGCAGCATACCGACAAATCTGCATGCTTGTGGGTCAGATGCCTTGAAAGCCAACCACCTCCCAAAGGAAAATAAAGGGGTGAGAAGGGTGGCAGGCGGGGAAGGGGCCAAGGGAGGGATAAAGGTTTCTAGGCTGGGGAAATCGGTGGGATTAAAGTGGCTGTTTCTCACCCCCAGCACCGCATCGGCACCCCTCCACTCCCTGCAGCTTCCTCACTGCTGCTGGTACGGTCTGCACAGAGCGGGGGGAGGCGAAAGGGGGGCTGTATTTAAATATATTAATAATGCATGCTCCATGCAAATGAAGCTCCCTTTGAATATTACATTAGTGATGCTGTCAGGCTGCGCTTCCCGGGACCCAGGAGTGACGGTGTGTGTGGGGACTGGGGGGGGGTGTGTGCGGGGGACCAGAAATCCCCTCATACCTTGGCACAGCCCCCTTTCTCCCCCTCCACCCCAGCTCCCCCACATCACACACACTCCCGCTCCCTCCCACCTCCCAGTGCATGACAAATTCCTTGGCTCAAAGCATGCAATGCAGCCAGGCTCCTCAGTCCCCTAGGTCCCCTCCAGGGACTCAAACCCCCCCCACTCCCCACATAATCTTTGCCCCCCCCCCCCCCAATCTCAGCAATCCTCTCCCGCTCCATAGCTTGGTTTCTTGCTCCCTACCTCCAGGGTGGGGAGAAGGGTTGTGCTTTCCAGCCTTTAGGGGAAGAGGTAGGGGAGCATCTCCTAAGTCTGGCTTGCACGTGTGCACCCACTTTGTGTGCACCCACTGGCCTCCAACAGCACACGCTTGCGAGAGCCTAGAGTGGGTGTAAATGGACCGCGGGCCGTGCACGGCTGTGAGACGCACGCACCCGCAGCGCAGGAGCGACGGTCTCCTCCCCGTCGCCAACACCTCCTTCCATGGGTGCTTGCAAGGATGTTTGCAAGCATATTGTTTGTGCACAGCCACCCCCGCCTGCACACACATACACACATGTGTGCTCGCATGCCTGCATGCAGAGGTAGGGGGGAGTCACACCAGCACACACAGGAGAGGGCATTACGCACAGCAGCTCCCGAATATGCTGCCTGCTGCAGCATGAGCAGATTTATGCTGCTTTTCCCCAGCCAGATCCAAGCTCTGGAATGGGAACAGCAGCAGCTGTGCACTCCTGCCTGTCCTGGGATGAAAATAGGATGCGTCTGTTCGTCTTTCTCCCCCACCCCCACGCCTCCTCCTTCCCCCTCCTCTTGCTCCCATTCATTCATTCAGCTTCTCCTCCCCCCATCCCATGCCCCAAAGCAGGAGGATCCTTATGCATAAAAATGTGGGCATGCTTTCCCTGCTGGAATAAATGGGTATGCAGACACCCTGCAAGCAATGCATATACACGTACATATGCATCTGAGTAGCTGTCCTGGGCCCCTACATAAATATCCAGCTCCCACCACCACACACACACTCGCACACCCGACAGACACCACGCAATGACTTTTCTGCAGCCAGTCAGCCTCCCAGCAGAGCAGTGTAAAAGCAGAGCAGCGATTTACTCACTCTCCTGCATCCAAAAGAGGCAAATGTTCGCACACCAAACACACACACAGACACACACACAGATCACTGTCTGCAAAGGCTCCCCGACAAAGTTTGCAAGAGGCAGGGAGCAGGGGGCTGTGGGATGAGGCTGTCTCCTTCTCCCTCCCATAACTGCAGGCACTATACATATGTGTTTGTGTATCTATAGCTGTATATGCACATGCATTGGGGGGAGGGGGGGTATATACATATACCTATAGCTATACCTATACATATATATGTATACACACACAAAACCACACACAGATATATATACATACATATACATGTCTCCCCTCCTCTTGCAAGGTCTGAATAGAAGCAGACCAGTCAAACCCAGCTGTGTGCAGCAAGCCCTAGACCTATTCAGCATCCCCATCCTAAGCGAGTGCACACACACACACAACCACATACACACACTGAAAGGTGTCTCCAAGCCTCTTTCCCTCCCATCACCCCATGTGGGTATTATCTCCCCCTCCTCCCCTCCCCCCCAACAGCCACTTCCCCATCTCCCTTGCACTCACCCCTTGCCTTCATCCTCCGATCAGAGACATCCACCCCCCCAGGGGGTGCATGCAGGGCTGGAGGAGAAAGGCAATCCATCCATCCTGCCCTTCTCCCCCCACTTGGTGCTGCCCCTCCAATCTCAGCCGCTTCTCTGAGAGGCGACACGGACGACAACAGGGAGCCGAGGACACGCGAGGCAGCTGCACAAGGGCTGCACTCAAAAACGTGTCACACACACGCGCGCGCGCACACACACACACACACACACACACATACCTGCTTCTGGAGGGGTGATTGCTCCCAGCTTCCATACGGGGCATGACAGAGACGAAGTGGAGGCACAAAAGACCCCTGTCTTCAAGCAACTTGCAGCCCTGCGGATGTGTGTCGGGGGGGAAGCGGGGCCGGGGGAGATGCCCCCACCTTGTGTCACCCCTTGGAGCTGTGCTGTCCCCTGCCCCACAGCTGTCTCATTCCTGGCTGCACCTAGGCAACACTCCCAGCCACGCACACACGCGAGCACGACAGGCGGGGATGGAGCAGCAGTCCAGGGAGGGCACACACAGACGGAGGATTTGCTGCCTTCGCCGCATCCGCATCACTGGGGGAAGAAGGCAGAAAGGGCTGTATTGGCATTTAAAACGCGAGTGATTAATTCGCCACAGGCTCGTCTGATAGGGCTCTGGGACCGGAGCCGGCACTGCTTCTCCCAGCTGGGAAGGCTGTGACAGGCGAAGGTCCCTCTCCCATGGAGCCAGCTCCGAGCTCTCCTCGCCTGCACAGCCACTGCTCCGGTGCAGGCGGAAAGGGGTGGGCCTCCACCGGAGACATGAGCACGCATGCAACAGCTGCTGGGGGACTGCACACCTCCGAAAACACACATGCACATGAGCAACAGCTGCTGGGGAACTACACACACACACACACATAATTTCCCTACAACAGCTGCTGAAGAGCTACACACAACATGCAACAGCTTCCCAGTATCACACAGAAGCACCAGCTGCTGGGGAATCTCACACACACAGAGGCTACAGTTTTTCAGAATCGAGTCACCCACATGAAAACACAACAGCTTCTAGGAATGACACACGTACAAGCAACAGCTCCTGAGGAGCTACACACACACGTATGCATGCAACAGCTATACACCTTCTAACACAGGTATGTGCAACAGCCACGGGGAACTACACCTTGAAACGTGCCCCTGCAGTATTTGCTGAGAAAATCGATACATAAAAATGCAAGAGGGGGAAGCCTTTCATCCACACACAAATACACGCATGCGACTGCTCTGGGGAGATTGTCTTTCATACACCCCCTCAAATGAGCACACACAGAAATGCTCCTCAGAAACCACCTGTAACCACATACCCTCATGTACATGCAACAGCTCACTGGAAGACCTTCCACCTCCCTATGCCCAAACCCACACGTGCCGGCACTGATGGAGATCTTGCCTACAGTCAGAAACAAAGATCCATGTGCTCCAGGTGTTGGGGAGCCAGGCACAGCTCAGCCCCCAAACAGGCACACTGGCAATAGCTGCTAGGAAACCACCTTGCCAAACACAGGGTGACTTTTAAGAAATGACTCCCCCAGCCCCTCCACGGAAAGCACAAGCCATACATGACAGCTAGACATAAATAATCTCTGGACAGACATGCAGATGCACAGACCACAACCGAAGGGACAGCACTCACCGTGGCTGTGGAGGGACTGCCCCTCTCACTCAGACAGGCGCAGACATGCAACAGCTGCAAAGAAACTTAGGAACATAGGACATTGGATGGGAGCTGGCTTCCTGGGATGTACAATCCAGTCTCCTGCTATTCCAGGCAACCACATCATATAATCTTGCTCAGAAATGTTTCAAGGTCCATCCCAGTGCTATGAGACTATCTGCTCCCTGCTCAGAGGCTGTTCTGGCCCCTGGCCACTCTGATGTTAGAAACCTGCCCCAACACCTACGTTTACTTATGACCAATTCACACCCACATGTTTTTGTGCCAGTTGACTGTGTCCTTCACGGGGACACGCAGAGAGGGTGCAAGATCAAATGGAAATGCTCTGAAGCCTGCACTTACAGCTGAACAGACACCATCTGCACCCCTGCCTCACACAAACACACACACGCTATAGCTGGGTGAAGACATTCCCCTCCGCGTAAATATCAACATGCCTGGAACAGCTTGTAGGCAAAGAGACACCTAACTCTACCACCCACAGCACTCACAGGCACACAGGTACAGACATACAAACTCATGTAACCTCTGACAGGAAACTAATTACTTTCTTCATGAAGTCCAAGAACCACAGAGAAATTACTCCACCACACACACCCCCACTGCAAGCAACGCTGTTAATAAATGCTTTATATGGTGACGTTCAGTTGCACTTAAAGAAGCTCACCTGCGTTCCACCTCCCCAATCTGCTAGTTATTGCACAAGCGCAGAACGATGTAAATATCCCATCTATCTCACACCTGCAGATCTATAGAGGAGAGTGAGCTCCTTTGACCCTCTGCACGTTTTTCTCTCTGTTGGGAGAGAAATAACCTCACGCAAGTTCAAACCCAGCAAGAACAGGATTGCCTCTAGCCTTCTCACGTGCATACAACAGCCTCAGGGGCAGGACACCAAACCCATAAACACTGTATGTGGGCAAACAATCAGTAGCTCCATGGGAATGAGTTGCCTCCCTCAAAACACAAGCAACAAGTGCAAAGGACCCATTTACATTCCTCACAATCAAATCCCAAAGAAGTAGCAAAAGTGGCCCCAGGTGTCACACACCACCTTGATGGCATGAAAAAACAAGCTGATCCACCAGGTACAAACACACAGGGACATCAGACCTGTTGAAAATGACACATAGGAAGTTTATTGTATCCTCTTTTACCTCAAACCTCCAAAATCAAGTGGGAAAAAAACACACAGAAACACACACACTCCTCAGAGAGACAAGAGGTGAGCAGCTCTGAGAACACTTCTGGATGTTCCCCATTTGTAGATGTCTGTTCCCAGTGGATTGAATGCCAAAGCTACTAACTCCACCTGGGGTGAGAGGAGAAGACAGCTTCTCTTGGCAGCTGAAAACTTCGATTTCCTTGCCTTCATCAGTTGTGACCATGGGGGTTTTCCTCCAAGCATTTTTAAAGCCAAAATCTAAAGAAACAGAGACTTGCTTCCATTTTTTCTACCTCTTCCAAGGACAGGCACTATCTAATCTTGGAGGGCGTTGAAGCTGGAGGAAAGGTTTCCAACTCCAAATCAACACAGCATTTGTTCCTGCTTGAGTTCCTCCAGGATCATCTTGCAGTCTGTTTGGGATGGGTCTCCCAGCGGCTCTCCTGCTGGCACAGATCCATTCCGGACTCAGAAGTGCTGGGGCAGGATCCTTGTGCTGCCAGGGCCCATGGGGGTCAAATGGGCCTCACTCATACTCCCACTGACCCAGGAACAATACTGAAATCCAGCAGAACAGCCCCAAGAGGCAAGCAGAAGTAAGCACCACATCCCCAGTGGTGTGGGACATTTGGGTCCTTAATCTGATTGGAAGCCAGCCCCCCGATGTTTATTCATCCCTTTGCAGATGATCATCCAGAGGGTAGAGAAGCTCACCCACATGTTTATTTTGCAGAGGCTCTGACCTTGTCAAAAGCCCGGGAAAGACTCTGTTGTTTGTTACTTCACAAGTGAAAAAAAAAAAAAAACTTCACCAAGAAAAAAGCCTCCTAAGGACGTCATAGATACTTTAAGTCAGCTGCAGAGGTGCCTCATTCTCTATGTCCAGCACAACAGAAGAAAAATCACCTTCTAATTCTTTTGTGCTGATGTCTCTGAGACCACCACCCTCTGCCCCCTTAACAGGGATGGAAACAGCCCCGAGAACCAGCTTGGTTTACACCTTTCTGCTCAGCTGCTGCTCTGTTGGGGTGCTACATCCCCTAAGACTGGAAACGCTGTTAGGGGTGAACAAGGGAGCTGACCTTATTAGAGCAATTCCCTAGTGTTATTCCAACATATGCCAGGGAGCTGTTAAGTCCCGGAGTAGCCCAGAATCTGGGAGTCACAAAGGTGATGAAAAAAATGATTTTTTAACCCTCTGTGCCCAGACTGGGGAGTACTGGAGGTAATGTTCAGCGTGGATGGTACCTCTAGGGAACAGGAACTGGGAGCACAGACAGCCATTCCCCCCTCTTCCCCATCACCTGGACCTTGTGCCATTTGCCTGCACGAGGAGGGAAGAGTCAGGCAAGGAAGGCAGCCACACAGTCTGCCTGCACTGCCTTCGGTGTGTGCTGCCAGGGACGGGAGTCTCACTGGGAGCGTTTCCAGCTCATGGAACCAGCAGATCAGCCCTTCTCCCTCTCTGCCTCTTCCCCTGCCCGTCTGCCCGTCTCCCCCAGGGATACAACCGGGTCCCACAGCTGGGGAAAATGGGCCCCGGGAGAAGGCTGGGCTCTGCCCTCGCTGCAGTCAGAATCTCTCCGCTGATCTATACTGCGGTGAGCAGTGACAGATTGATTTTACAGCTCTGCTTGGAGCCGGCCGCTGGCCCTGGGCTGTGGATGAATCAGCTTTCTCTGGGCCTTGGCTTTTATTTCATTATTTTCCTGCAACTTCCCTCACAGGCAGCTAAAGAGAGAGCGAGAGGGAGAAAGATGAAGTTGGCAGATTTCCTTCCCTGCTCGTGCAGTCCCAGCCTTCCAGCTTGGTTTACGGATGCCAGGAGGAGGGAGGGAAGGGATTGTATTCCAGGGACTGACAGCTGTCAGGAATAAAGACATGAGGCTTCTTCTACATGGGTAACTGCACATTGCAATGTCCGTGGGAGATGGCAAGTACTGCATAAGCACTATGTAGCATGAAAGGTTCCTGCACTGTTATGCCAATGCCTCCTTCTTTGTTGAGTAGAGAGGGGCCCATTTTTCATTACAAGCAATAACACCCCATGGACGCATTGGGCATTAATCTGCTCAGAGCCTCCAGCATGGAAGTTCTTCCAAGTTCTCCCCTAATAACTGTGGACCTAAAGGAGGGGGCAAGGGTGGTTGCATGCTGATGTCTCTGTCAAGCTGAGAGGTCTCTGAACATGCCACAGCTAGGAGGTTCTCCCAGGATGAGGTAGCACCTCCAGGCATGGAATCGACCTTCTTCCCCCTCCTGGCTGTGGATATTATAGACATTGCTCAAGGGGAGCGAGGCTCAGTCCTAATTCTGTTGATTTTTGTGCTGTCAAGAACTCAACCAAGAAGAGAGCAGTGAAATTAAAAGGTAGAAAAGTGTTAGGTTTTCCAGCCCTAGTCTGCAACCACAGTACGACAGTTCAAGCCCTCAAAGGCCCCAATAGCAGAAGGCAGTCTGGAGCAATTGGTGTCCCAAGGAGAGCAGAAAAACAGAGGGACCAAGCCAGCATGCAACTATCATGTTCGTCTCCACACCCCCAACACCTCAGGAGCGAACAAGAACAAATATCTGCTCTATCAGACTTGCTGCTGAAAAATCCCTTTGTCAGAGCTGAAGAGCTTCGTAAGGGGTCCCTCACCTGTGCTGGCACCTGCCCTGCAAGAGGAGGTATAGCCAAAGGAACGCACCGCCAGTTTGGTCTTCTCCAGTCTTCTTCCCACACACTCTCCTCCTAAGAGGGGCTTCACATCATCATGGGTGGTACATTCATCACAATGGGTTCAGGATGCCTTGGAGCTTTTTTCTGCTTTGTCTCCAAAAACATAGACTGCGTGGGGAAGGAGGGTTCCTCAGAAGAGAAATGATAGATTACTAAAGATGGACAGTTAGGACATTATGTCAGCGGCATTCCCGATCTCACACATACCCTTTCTCTCTCCACCTGCCCCTGAGCAAAGATCAGAGTGGCCTTAAAGATGGTCAGAGTGGCTCAAACACTCAGAAGGCAAGGGCCATTTGATCTGTAAAGATCAAGGGGTGGGAGGGGAAAGGGAGGGGAAAGGAGGGAAAGGATGATGGGAAAAGCAGGAGAGAGAGGCTTCCCAGAGGTCTGTCCCAGCACAAGGGAGGGAGGCAGCAAAGTCCATCTTATCCACTTTGTGTAATCTTTTAATCTCTTAGTTTTTAATCTTTCACATCAGGAATGAGACACATCATTAAGAGCAGAAGAAATCCCAGTTGGAAGGGACACAGGGATGGTGAAGGAAACAAAAAGATGTCTTTTTTTCTAGGCCTTCTGCCTTGTTCCCTTTCTCTCTGTCTCTCTCTCTCCCCCTTCCTTTTTCCTCTCTGCTTAGACACAATAATATAGGTAGTGACCTGACAGACACCAAAACACACTGGGGGCCTCAGCATCTGGAGAAAGGGCTGTGCCATGGCCTCTGTGCGATGCAGGTCAAGCCCTCCCACGGTGACTGTCTGCAGGGGCACAGAGGCACAAGGCTCAGTTCCCCAACTCATCCTCAAAGGCTCTTTTGGGGCCAGAGATGAACAGCAAACATTGCTGGCAAGGTTTGTCCTAGTCAGTCAGGGTGACTGGAAGAAGCCAGTCCACCCCTGACCAGGAAAGGAGACAAGTTTTTGGAGGGCAAGGGAAGACTTAGTGGCATCTGACTGCCTCATCCCACAGGCTCAGGCTGGGTGCTCCACGTCTCAGCTTCCCCCATCTGTCCAATCCTGTGGATAGTAATCCTCACCTCTCAGAGGGTGATTGCGAGAGGTTAATGAATTAACATTTGTAAAAGCTGTAGATAAAAGGCTAAGGATTATTACTGTTGTTATGCATGGAAACAGCTCCTAACGAGCATTTCCCACCTCCTCCCTCCTTCGAGCCTGGGGGATCATCTGACACAGATCCTGCTGCACAGGAACTCCCCCAGAGATGGAATTACAGGGAGAGTAACAGAGACGGCTGCAGGCTGCCAGAGACACTAATCAGGAGAAGACTAATTGGGGGCACTCCATCAACCAGCAACCTACACCAGGCTGTGGGGCCGAGAGCCTCTCCACTCACTCTCTAACCAACAGCGACAGGTCCATCCCACTCCCATCTAAGTTCAGCCGAAAACGGGGCCGCTGATTTCTGACCAGGGCAGGCCAGCCCCTCCTCTTGCCCTTTCAAGGCTAGTTGTGCAAGATACATTTGCTTTAAGGAAAGCTTAATCCCCAAAGGAAACTTCTGTGCTGCTGGCTTGGGGCAAGACTCAGAAACAACCCAGATAGACATTCCCATCATAGGCACAGGAAGAGGCTGGCTGGGATCAGATTTTGGTGTTTTAAATCTTGTGCAATTGGGGGAACTAATTCAAAGCAGGAGTCTTAACATTGTACATCTCTGCCTTACACACAAGCATAACCTCGAGAGAGAAAAGCCCTCCCTAACTCGCCTACTATAAATACACCAAACCACTTAAAATGGCTATGTTAAAAGAGAGCTGGTAATTTGATAGTGGTCTCCACTTAATTAGATTAGGCTCTTCTTGAACTCAAGGGCTGTAAGCAGCTGATCCTTCTTTCTTTTTCAGTATTATCCTGTCAGCTGCCATGCTGACGTGACCATCAGTCCTCCCTCCCTGCTTGGTCCTCATGGGATGCTGACAGGGAAACCCTGGGGGACCAAAAGCTGCTGTCAGGCAGTGACCCAGCAGAGCATTTAAATATGTGCCCCTAACCCCGCACTGAAGTGCCCACTTGATGAAGCAGGGGCAAAGTGTTCCCTCAGCCAGGGAGGTTTCAGTGTCTGCCCTGCAGCCAGCAAAGATGTGGAGTATAGCAAAGAGTATGAAGATCACAAGGACACAGAGACCGACCAATTTTTGGCCAAGGTGACTGGCTGAGGACCTTTACAGGACCGCATGTGAATGCACATTTCCATGACATCCCATACTAACGAAGAGGGAATGGGTGGTTTAAAGGTAAATCATGTCATCACTGATGTCTGGAGATGAAATCATGGTGCTCACCCATGCTCTGGCCAAGCTGGGTCACCAACTCTGCCATGGACAACATCTACACCACACAGTGCAGAGCTCCAGATCTCAGAGCAGAGTAGTTGCCCTGTCTCAGCTGCTTATCACTGCTGAAAATTAACAGTGCTGTGCCCAGCTTGGCAACAAAGTTTTTCAATCACATCTGGGGTAAAAATCAGCTTCCCTAACTACACTGCAATGTGTGGGAATTTGCACTTGATCTAGGCAAATAGCAAATGGCACAGTTAGTCTCCCCTGCAATGAGAGACCAGAGGACAGCACTACCTTGGTCTTCTCCTCAGGAGACTAGAGCAGATGTTATTAAACCATACACACAGCCAGAAACTTTTTTAAGATATCTCGTTTTCCTGATTTCTTACTTGGAGGGAAATAAGTGACCTGTTTGTAGGTTACTAGGGCTAGCTGGCAGAGTCTGTAGCCTGAACATCATTGATAATAAGACAGAAAGTCACCTGGAAGGAAGAAGTGAAGTTTTTGTGGTCTTGGGGCAGGGGGTAAACTTAGTCAACTCTTGAGGGCCAAGAGCACTGTAAGTGCTTGTCTCTCTGAAGTCTGATCCAGTTTTCACTCAAATCCAGGCTAGTAGTGGCATTGCTCTTAAAGTGCTAGATTGGATTTACCTCCTTCCTACCCAGGTCCTTCAATCCCTGCTCAGTGAACTTTATTCTGTCCCCAGCAGGGATGGATTCTGCACAAGTTGCCC
Source organism: Numenius arquata (assembly GCF_964106895.1). Lineage (NCBI taxonomy): Eukaryota > Metazoa > Chordata > Aves > Charadriiformes > Scolopacidae > Numenius > Numenius arquata. The sequence continues at coordinate 75,823,067 of NC_133577.1, forward strand.
CCTCCATAAAACACCCCCAGATTTGTAGAATTAAAATTCCCAGACCTTTTGCTCTCCATCAACAATGGAGGAAGTTGGCTTTAACAACAGACAATTTGCTATTCAATATCTTCTTAATTAATATTAAAATCTATGTCAGGTTGTTTTGTTGTGGGGTTTTTTTAAAATCCTCTATCTCTTTGTTATTTATTCGTTTCGATTTTTTATTTTACCTCGTTAATGTAGTGGTGATTTAGATGCAGTTTCCTCTCTCTGCTGCACTTAATGAGTCGTCAGCTTTATTCACTCTCACCCGCGTCCTCATGGGAGCATGCTTTGATTTTCTAGTGGGTGCATGAAAACACAGATTAAAGCAATTAGACAGAAATAATCTTAGGGAAAGGGGAGAGAGATCCAGAGCGCCTAATTATACCATTTTAATCAAGACACAATTATGCAGAGACTTTTATAGATTATAAATTAACCAAACTCCAAAGGCAGAAAAAATATCATTTTAAATATGGTTCATTATGCTTGTTGTTTCTGCCTTGTGATCTCTCCCAAACTGGACTTCAGGGTTCATTTAGAAAAAGTTCTGGATGAGGTTTTGCAGGAATGGAAGAGAAATAGACTCAGGAGACCCTGCTTGCGAGGACCAGGGTCTGGAAATGGCCTCTGAGAGAGGATAAGGAAGCACAGCCGCATTTCTCGCTGACTGATCTCACCAGTCTTTTCTCAATGAACCAAGTAAATGCACCTGCTGGTAGGCCAGGCTTGACTGAAGCCCTCCAGCTGTGTCAGGTAAGGAAAGACCTAGTTCAGAGGTCTGGGTTTTGCTTTGCCTTAACAGGCTATGCTGAGCTGCCAGCGAAGGACTGTGGGTACTGTAGTCTAAGAAGCAATTTTCCAAGCTACAAACATTCCAATTAGAAACACAGTGAGTGGGCAAACAAAACACATCAGGCTGGATGTGTTTTCTTCTGAACCCTGGAGGAACTTAAGCCAGCTGCTCCAGATTTATAGCTGCTCCAGATTTATTGCAGCAAAATCGCAAGGCGCTCAGGCTCTCAGAGCACGTAGGAAGGTGCTCTGCTCCTGCCGTCTCTGCAGAGGAGCCAGAAGACTCCCCTCCCCAAGAGCTCCAGGGAATCCCAGTTGCCCATGTTGCTGTCATGCTACTTTGTGATGGGGAAGGTGTCCAGAGCTCAGGCAGACCAGTTCAGGGACCTCTGATTTTGTGGCTGCAGCCCAGCAATGTCTGTGAGGCATCGTGCTGCTCCTTTTTGCTGTAAGCGCAATACTAGCGATCCCTCCTGCATCAGTGTGTGTGGCACTCCTTGAGCTGTTTGCAAAGAGCTTCCAGGTGTTAAGGAGACAGGAGAAGGCTCACCGCAGTGATCCTCAGCTTCCTGCAAGGTTTGCCAGAAAGTCTCCTGAAAGGTTTTGCTGCACTATGGTCTGCGCAAAACTCTTCTCCAGAAGATTCTGCTGCCAGGCATCTCTCACAAGGATGCTTCAACCCATCAGGCCTTCACCAGGCCCCTCTCCAATGCCATGACCACCCCATGCCATGAGCAGCAGTATTGAAATGACTGCTATCCTCTGCATTAAGGGCAACCTCACCTCTGCTAAGATACCAGCCTCGACCATCTTCCACCTGCAAGTCAATTCCGGTGACACTCACGCAGGCTGTCTGCAAGGTGGGGATGGCTGGTATATGCCCAGAGCTGGTCTATCAGAGCGACAGGGACACCATCAGGGTAGGCAGCTGGGGAAGGAAGGACAGTGCCAGCATTAGGCACTGGGGACCGACGGGCGCACAGCTATTGAGGCTCAGCAGTCCCTCCAAGGAGTGAAAGGGAGAGCCTGCCCTCAGCTGCCCTGTGCTGGAGCCACGCTGCACCCATCGCCTCAGAGGAGAAAACGCAGAGCTGTATGCACTTCATCCACCAACCATGTCTGAGCTGTGTCTGGGACATCGCTCCCTTGCAGTTTCCTCACCCATTTTCCCCTTCCCGCAGTGAAGAAAGCAGGGTTGCAGGCTGCTGCCCTTCATCCCCGTTGCCTCCTATACCCAGGGCAAAGCCGAGAAGAGCTGTAGGGCCTTGGAGTTGGCCCTGTTCACCGTCTGAGGGCTCAGGCCAGTGGGTGAGCGGTGGTATCGGAGTGCCCTCTGCTGGCCCTATTTCTGGACTATTTGGACTGCCCAAGCCTTGCATAACCCCAGTACCTCTGGAAAGTTGGGTCTTGGCTTGCCCCCGTCAGGCCCTGACACCCCCGTCATGGTGGGCACCACTCCAGCAGCAATACAAGCCAGGCCACAAGCAGCTTGGAGTCCTGTCAGTGCTGGGTCATAGCCCCAGAGGAGCCAGCATGATAGGGAAGCGGGGACAGAAACAATTATAAGTCAGCATTCAGCTCTGCCTCTGTGGGTGCGAGGTGCAGGCATCGCTCTCACGCTTGCCGAGTGTTGCTGCAGAGACGCGGCAGGGACTCCCAGCAGCTTTTGGGATACATTTCCAATTCCATGGGAGGAAAAGACCATCCCCTGCTTCTTTGCTCCAAGAGGCAAGAAAGTCAGAGGTGTGGTGAAAGGGGCTGAGGAGGAACACAGTTTCTCCCTTGAGGGTTGGTGCCATTCAGAAGGCTGACCCTGTGATGGGAGAGGGTGAACTGGCCACTTTGAATGAGTGGTACTTAGGGACATGGGTTAGTGGTGGACTTGGCAGTGCTAGGTTAATGGTTGGACTCAGTGATCTTAAAGGTCCTTTCCAACCTAAATGATTCTATGATTCCACAGAGCTGGGGCAAAACATCCTGGCCATTCACCTGTTCTGGTGGTTGGGACCCTCCATCATACTGGCGTGTACTTGCCTTCATTCTTCATCCTGACTTCTCCTCCAGAGTTCCCTGTGTTTTGACTATCCTAATCTGCCATGGCAAAAGCAGCCCGGAAGGCTGGGATCATTCTGCCTGGACCCAGGGCACTCAGGTTTGGACCTGCCGGTGGATTCCCAAGTTGTGCTAAGAAATCTCCCAAGATTGTGCACACAGAGTGGGGGTCTTACATCCCTATGGATCTATGCTGATTTACACCAGCAGAAAACCTGACACACTATCTTAGGGATCCAGAATTACAAAAGTGACCTTCTATTGCTATCAGTGGAAGAGAGAAGGAGAGAGCAAGATTACAATCTGAGGAGTTCAGGTACCTCTGTGGAGCTGGTCACTTTGTGCTTTGGTATCTAAGTCATTCAAGCAGGGATAACACTGACCTGACAGATAAGATGTGAGCTAATTAGCAGTGCTCTCTTCGGGCTCCTTCCAAGCTGAAGTGCTGCAGAAATGCTGAATACCAGGTCTGGTTACTGTTCAGGGAAATTTTTAGTTGGAAAGAGGTAATGGAAACTGGAATATTCAGGGACATGGCTTGGGTTTGAGCCTGGGATGCTGTGTTGAGGTATTTGGGGTCCTATGATGGAGAGATGCAGCGAAGTGCTAGACATGCCAGTGCCAAGGGGGCTGATGGAGCAGAGAGGAGTCCCAGATGAGTCCAGTAGGAGAGTCCCTGAGGAGAAACTTCTTCCCAGGTGTCATGGGTAGGCAGCTGAGCCCTGCGAGCACTTCCATCAGGAACTGCCTTTTGTAAATATTACAAAACAGTGATAGCAAAAAAAAAAAACCAAACCCAAACCCCAAAACAAAAACAAAACCAAAACCCAAACAAACAAACAAACAAAACATATGCAGGGGAAGGGGTTTGTTTTTAAAGAAACAAACAAAGTCATCCTGAAGCCTCAGCAAGTGGAACAGTTCTGTGTCCTGCACTGGAAGAAAACTGAAATTGCTTAGACATGCAGTCTATCAAAAGACTTCAGCATGGGACTAACATAGTGTAACCACCCTCAATAGGACTGCTCAAGGTCTTGAAATGCCATGTATGGCAGCTCTCTGCCAGGGAGGGAGCTATGAGTGGATGTGATTCTTCCTTGGCCTTGGTTATAGTAATGTAAAAAGTATACTGATAGCATCCAAGATGGAGCAAAAACTTTACTTTTCCTCAGCTTTTCATTAAACACTGCTGAAAGCACTGCCCTCTCTCCCTTGCTGCCAGTCATCTAAATGTCGAGCCACAGACAATGCGGAGCCAGCCTCTGCTCCTATTAACCCAAAGTGCTGGGAAAATCACAGGCCAGAAAAACTTTGTCTAGTAAAAATGTAAATGTCACTTACAGAGGACAACTCCAGCTTGACAGAAAATCCATTGCCTCTTCCAAACAGTTTGTGAGTTCTTCTGGATGTCATGCTGTGGCTTGTTGGGCAAGCAAGGTGGAACACAACTGCTATTTTTCCAGACATGTCTACTCAGTCCCCAGGTACTGCTGTCCATTTACCTGTGGATGGGTCTGTCACTGCCACCATTTTAAAAGGCACCAAAAAAAAAAGTGAAAGACAGCCAAGACATCCTTCCTTTCTCCTCACTACTCAAATCCAGATGCCTAAGGTGTTGGTATGGATCCCGTTCTCCATGGTCACCTGGCTAAATCCCAACCAAAATGGTGTCAGGCTGGGAGTTCCCTGGGCTCCTGTAAATGAAAATAATTTTCTGCAACTGAAATTGAGATCCCGTTATGCCAAACTGGATCATTTCCAAGTAGCACCAAAGCCCTCAGCCTGCTTACTTGCCCACTAGGTACCAGCTCCTACCAAATAAGTCAATGCACATTACTGGTGTCCTGCAGCAATGTTGAGACCCTGCTTCAGGGACGTCTCAGGGCTTGCAAAGCTCCCAAGTGGAAGCCAGGAGTGATTCCTGTGCCATCCAGACTGGAGTCTGAGGAAAAGAGAGAAGAGAGAGAAATGCTCACTGGATTCCTGGAACGAGCCCTCACCACAACTCCCTGCAAGCCTCCCCTTTCTGTCAAGGTGTCTTTGGCCTTCTGCCCCATTCCTAGGCTGGTTGTTCTGCATGGGGACAGACCATGAGGGAAACAAAGACCAGAGTTCTTCTGAGATATAGGAAAAAAATTTTGTCAGAGCCCTACCCAATCCACCTATCCATCAGCCAGTGACTCCAACTCTCTCCCAGACTGTCTGTAGCTTTAATTCCTTCTCTGTGATTGATTTCTGCCTCTGCCACCCTGGATGTTCCTTCTCAGTTCAGCTGGAATGCAAGGGACAGAGTGTGAAACAGTGAAGACCCCTGCAGAGGATGCCAAGCTCCATAAGCTGTAACAGGGTCCCCCAAAAAAAGCACCTACTAGGTATTTTGCACCTGATCTCAACGTGCAGAATTCCAGGGCAGAGAGGGCTCCCTGATAAACTAACAGCACTGTGGAAATGACCACAGAGAAACAACCCTGAAAGGGAATGGGGAAAAAAAAAAAGAAAAAAAAAAAAAGAGAGAGACACAGAAAGGAAAGCAGTAAAATACATACATTTGAGGGCAGCGGAGACACAAAGAGCAATGTGGAGATACAGAGCAGCAAAAAGAGAGCAGATGAAATGATATTCACAGAGAGCTGGCTATAGGGAAAGAAAAGGGGAGGGAGGCTTATAGAGGGAAGGGCACAGATGCAAGGAAAGAGACACAGAGTAGAGAAGAGAAGGGGGAAGACAGACAGGGAGAAAGGGAGGGATCTGGAGGGATTGCCTGATGTCAAATCTGATAGAAAAGAGGATTTATCTGCAAAAAATAACCCAGATCTAAGCCACAGCTCCAGAGCAGCTGCATACAGAGCCATAGCACTCTGTATTTGTTCTTAAGCAAGAGCAAAAAGGGTCTGGTGCAGGTTGCACGCCAGAGCAGGGTCGTGTCGTACCAGTAGGCTGCTCGCCAGCCTGGACAAAGACGAGGGGAAAGGCAAGGCAAGGGAAGGAAAGACAAGGCAAGGGCAGAGGAAGGCAAGACGAGGCAAGGGAAGGAGAAGGAGAAGGCAAGGCAAGGGAGGGGAGGAGAAGGCAAAGAAAGGCGAGGAAGGAGCAAGCAAAGGAAGGCAGGGGCGCGGCGAGTCCGTCCCTGTCCAGGGTGCTGACCAGAGCCTGCCACCTCCCAGCCCCACAGCCCCTCTCCTCTTCCTGCCCCCTTCCCGTCACAGAGGGCAGGGGCTACTCTGGGGACTTCAAACAGTTACAAAAGCAGTGTGCTTTCTGGATCGAGCTGAGCAAGGGGAAAAGAAAGACACGCTCAGCTAGATGTAAGAGATATTTTTTCCCTTCCTCTCTCCCGCCAGTGTTTTCAGCAGCAGGACTGGACTCTCTAAGGGTAGGAATAGATGACTGGTATTGAATTGTGTGTCCATGGCTGGGGAGCTGAATGAACATGAGGCATCTCCAGAGCTGCATTTCTGACCTGTCTGGAAAGGTCACTGAAAGAATCAACCATCCTCCTAGCCTCTCTGTGAGGGACAGACCACACTCCTCCTCAAGCTAGGCTCTCACTACTCCTAGCCTGTGTTGCCCTGGATGTGTCTGGATCTTCTCTGTCCCCATTGATGCTGGATCCCAGGCTCTCAGCATCCACAGAGCAGAGATTGAGATGGGAGGATGGACTCGGCTGTCCCACCTGCACTTGCTCTGTCTAGGTTGTATGACCAGGAATTGGCAACCACACAAATGCTGTGTGTGTTGGGCCACATTTGCCACCAGGGAACTTTTGGTGAAGAGATTTATCTCCATGGACTTGAGGATTACAAAAGGCTTAGTCTGAAAAGTGGTCTTAAAGCCATGGTCCACCCACAGGGTGGACAGGTGCTCTATCTCCACAGAGGCTCAAGACACTACTGTGGACTGCCAGGTCATTTTGCAAGATGAAAAGGCTGAAAAGGAGCTGGCCTCCTCTGTCCTCAGCTCTAGTATCTGTCTCTGCCTCTTTCCAAACATGTTCTGGCCTCACCAGGCCATTTTTGTTCCAGAGAATTGCAAGTTGTCTGCCCCACAGAGGACAAAGCAGTGCCCAAGAGCCTGACAGAGTTGCTCCATGAGCAGCTACAAATCAGTGTTAGCACAGAGTTGCAGAACAAATCTGTCTTTCAGAGATCAACCTGGTACCAGAGCTTTGTTACCAGCAATTTGGTTTTCCAATCTGATGCCAATAGTTTGGACCAGAACAACATGTTTTAAGAGTCGGTTGGAAAAACATCTGACAGAAGGGGTGTAAGGTGGCTGGCCTTGCTGCAGGACTAGATAATCTCCCAATAGCTCGATAGCACCACATCCTTAACCCTCTGTGATTCTAATATGTGACCAAATCAGAGGGCAAACTCTCCAATCACACAGACCCTTGTGCTACTGGACTAGTAACAACACAAACATTTCTTTCCAACACTGAAATCTTGCTCACAGTTGACATGTAGCAGGAACCCATAGTGATTCCTGCCATGACCATATAACAGCAAGCACAACTTCATGGAATCATATAATCATAGAATGGTTTGAGTTAGAAGGGACCTTAAAGATCACCTAGTTCCAACTCCCCTGCCATGGGCAGGGACACTTTCCACTAGACCAGGTTGCTCAAAGCCCCATCCAGCCTGGCCTTGAACACTTCCAGGGATGGGGCATTCACAACTTCTCTGGGAAACCTGTTCCAGTGCCTCACCACCCTCATAGTGAAGAATTTCTTCTTTATATCTAATCTAAATCTACCCTCTTTCAGACTTCATAATCACCATTCTCCGGGTCACCATGGAAGGCAAAATGCCCTTCAGGAATGCAGAAGCAGGGCAGCATATGGGCCCCAACTCTCCTGTCAACAGAGCAAATCAGGGAGTCTTTAATCAACTGGGCCCACGTTTCATGGGGGTGTGCCGCCTGCTAGAACACCCACCCCATCTTTCAGGATGACTGAAGCAAGGAAAATGCACAAGGAAGAGTCAGAAGAGAACAGCACAGTCCCAGACCAGCCAGGATGAACTACCTGCATTGTGGCATCTCCCCCAGTTCTGCTCTCCTTGGCTGTGCTGTGCCCAGCAGCTGGCTGGATGAGTAGCCATCCCTCTCCTGTGGGCCAGCACCACGTGTCCAAGTTGGAACATTATTCTCCAGTTCTAGGAAATTGGATTAAGGGTCAGAGAATACCGACTGTTATTTACCTTTGATTAAAACCAGCCCTCCTCCCTCCCGGGCTGGAGAGGCCAATGTTGCTGTTATTTATTCTGCTGCCAAACCTGGAGTTCAATCCCTGCCCTGCGGCACTCAATAAAAGCCAACGCAGGGAGCAGGGGGGGAAGCAGTACAGCAGGCAAGCAGGCAGGGCTGTGTGGGTGGAAGGGGAGCGATTATCCAGGCCACTAAGTCCAGTTTGTTTCTTTTGCATTCAGGCTCTGGCTCAGAAAGCACACGGGTGCTGGAAGTGCCTGCCTCTGTGGCTTGCAGTGCTGATGGAGATCCAGCCAAGGTGACTCCAAGCAAACACTGATTGCCCCCATGCCTGTCTTCTGGTCTTCTCCCCTCACCACATCCCCTCTTTTACACAGCTCCCTTTTTTCTTTACCTCCTTCTCTGTCTCTCTCCCCTCAGCCTCTGCCTTCACCCTCCTCTCCCCCCCATGACATCCCTGCCTCCCCTTTTTGCCTTTTCCTCTCTTCCACTCCCCCCTCCTTCCCACCCTCTCCCCCCAACCCCCGCCTCCATTTCTCATTCCCCTCATTCTCCTCCTTCCCTCTCCCCCACCCTCCAATCCGCTATTCCAGGACAATAGAGCAGATGGCAGGCTGTTTGTTTTATATGTCCCTTTGGAAAATCAGCTCAGCTGTTGATTCTGTGACTTTTTCTAAAAACAGCCACTGTCCAACACTAGCTGAATGCTGGGGAAAGGGAGGGGGGTATGGAGGGGCCCTGCTTTCCCTACCAGCTGCACGGCGACCTTGTCTATCTGCGTCCCACAACATGCCTTTGGGAAAGAGGACTGTCCGAGACCCTGGAGAGGAGCATTCTCCTCTGCACCACTAGAAGAAACACCATCACAAGCAGAGAGCTTGGCCAGCTTCTGCAGTCAGTCTCTCTCCAGCCAAAGATGAAGGTAATGTGGGGCAGTGAGGAAGGGGCAGTCTTTCCAACACATCCATCATGCTCATTGCCCCAGTCTGCTGCCTAGTTACATATGGTCTCCCCATGCAGAAGACACACAGCACAGAGTAGAGGTCAGTGCTGTTTCCAAGTCCTACATCTCCTCCCATGCTACTGGGGTGGCCATGAGCAAGAAGCCACAGGCAAGCGCTGAGTGTGTGGGTTGGGAAGACAGTCCTTGCCTTTTTTTTTCCAGCTTCCCCCTCATTTTGTTGAATCCCTAAGTACCAAGGTACCAGTCCTCAAAACAGCATTCATCAGTTGCTAACACAGCCATGAAGAGGATATAGATTTTGTTCTGGTTCTTTCTCTTATCCAAACTACTTTCTTCATCCCTCATCTCTTCCTTCCCATGTGCTTGTATCAGCCACCCTTCAGATTTGTTGCTTCATGGTATTTCTGGGTGGAAAGGGATCTTTGCTGCTGAACTCTTCCCCTTACTGTCCCAAGAACCATCTTGTTCCCCTTCTTAGATGTGACAGTACTGTCCCATTCATCCTGTAAGCCCTCCCCTCCTTCTCACCCTGTCTCTGCTTGTAAGTGCTTCAGAGTAGGTACCATTTTTCTCTCTCTTCAGCATCAAGCACAAACTGACCTTGGCTCACAACGAGGGTTGCTGGATTCTCCGCCAGTGCAAATACTGGATATTTCATGGCATATCCTCCACCTGATACACCATGGCCAAAGGCACCAGATGCAGATTCGCTCTGTGCCCCACTTCTAGGGGTGGGATGGGGAAAGCAGGGGTTCAGAATAGCTGCATCTCTCCCCACCCAATTGTCCTGTTTAGTTGCACTTTTTCTTATGTTGTTAACATCAACACTGTCTTCTTCTCAAGCAGCAGCAGAAGGGTCAGGGCCAGCAAATCCATGTACAAAGCACTCGGTTTAATTTGTTCTCAAAGTTCACTATGAATCAGATGCAGCTCCCAGCAAAACCAAGGGAGACTTGACCAAGGCACAGTCAGATGTAACATCTGAAGAGGCTCCTTAGCCTTGCAAAATCCTGGAAGGCAATTTAAACATGAGAGATAGGCAAGGAGCCCATTCTCAGGGTCTGTAATTAATCACATACAGTTCAAACAGGGAGAGAGATGAGTTCCCAGCTTTCTTGGAGTCCAAGCTGGATCAAACAGGGAGTAACAAAAATCTCAGGCTGTCAAGGAACAACCTTAAAGAAGCAATGCCAGCTGAGCAACAACAGCTCAGTCCTGCACTCCTTTAACCTCTCACGTAATTGGGCAGAAAGTCTAGAGGAAAAATTCCTGCATCAGCTGGTAAGAACAGACACAGTTATTTGTACATTTGTGATGTTGTTCTTCTTCTTGGCCTTGCTTAAGTCTCTGGTAATGTGTCCTCTTCAGTGGAGCCATAAGTCCAATGGTATTTGGGACCGAAAAAAGTCCCAGTTCGTATGAGATCCCATCTCTGGCACTAGAAGCTATCAGGTGCCTAGAGGAAGAGCATAAGGATAGTCCATGCCTTTCTGTGCCCATGCAGTTACCGAATGGAAGAGTCAGTCACCCTCCTTCACCTTTGCATCCATCTCAGAAGTGTGCTCAGGTGTGTAAAGCCCTGGTGGCCAGTGGTGCAAAAGGGCAAATCAGCTGTCTTGCAGGATTTTTCAGGGCTTTAAGACAAAAGAAATTAAATAAATGTAGGAAAAGAGCTGCTGATCCCATCCCTGGACTGTCTGAAAAGCCTGTATTGGAAACAAAGGCAGAAGAAGCCTTGAAATTACAAGGCCAAGTGTGCTGTAAGGAATTGAGTATACCTATTAGATTAAAACATATCAACTTATCTGGTGTGTGTTATTAAAAAAAAAAAAAAAAAAAAAAAGATTAAAGAGAGAAAAAAGAGTTTTGGGGCCAACCAACCTGATCTTACCTTTTCCAAGGTGAATTCTGACTCACAGGCTGGCATCCCCTCTGGCACTGGCGGGCAACAATTGTCCTGATCACAAAAACATCCAGAGCTGGGGGGCCAGGCAACATCCCCTTTCCCACTATTGCTGGGAAGCTCCCAAACAGCCCTTTCAATGAACAGCTGAAATTCCCATGCTCTCCTCCAAGGTCCCACTTGGTGGTTTCTTTCCCTCCAATCTCCTTTCTTCTTGTTCCTATTTCTCACCTTTTGGCTTCTGTTTAATAAACTGCTCATCTTTTGAAGGCTGCATCTGTAGCAAGAGGCCTGAGGAGAAAGCTGAAGGCTGCGATCTGGTTACAAGTTGGGTAAATCCCATGGTGGCTTAGAAATCTGTTTTTCTTCGGCAGCAGAGTTGTTAAAAGGAGTTGGCACCAGGGACAGAAGCATTGTACAGCGTTGTTATTCTTCTCTCACCCCTTTAAGCCTTTAACAACAACTGCAGTTTCCCACCTATTTCAACTAACTTCTCTTTTCCCCCTAAAGAAAGGATAGTCATTAGCATTTTTTGCACTGTCAAATAGGGGTTTCCTTATAAAAATTCTTCACAGCTAAGGGGAAAGCAAAGAAAGGATATTGTTAGCATGAAAGCCTCACTTAATATTTTACATTTCAAATACTGTAGCTGTTTTTTTCCCCCTCCTTCTCCTTTTTCTGAATCTTCAATATACAGCTTAAACATCATTAATAATGTTGGTTGCTATGGTGTTGGGCAGACGAAGGTCTCTGCACTTGAAACCTTGAACTACACTTAATGTTGTACAACAGCAGGGTCATGCCAACACCTTTGACTTTGACCCCATTTTTTCCAGTAAAATAAAAAGACCACATCTCCATCCCTTTTTGTTCTTGGGATAGGTTTTGTTTTTTTTTTTCCTGCAGTAAGAAAAGGGAGTGTGAGAGAGAGAAGGAGAGAGGGATATAAAAAAAGAAAAAGAGAAAGAAAAAAAAATTTAATAGACCCAGTGGAACCTTTCCAAAAACTTTAACAGTTACATCAGAAAATCATAAAGGAGAATAAAAACAGACAGTCCCCTGAAAAGTTTCACGTGAGATTGTTTCTCATTTTCCCAAGCAGCTAAACATTTTAATAAACTAGGAAAATGAGACCGTAAAACCACAACATCTGACAGCAAGCCCCAGGGACAGGAACCATTCCTGAAACTAATTTTAACTCAGGTTTTAACATTGATCAGATTTCATGTGGTGAATGTCCCCTTAAGCTGTCTCTCTGTTCTTAGAGAAAACCTGGTTTCTTTTGTCAACTCTGAGAAGCTATTTTCTTTCCAGCACATTGTCGTCACAGGCATAACAGGACTCTTCTGTCATTCGTTTCTCTACAGCCCAAGAGATGCCCTGCCCCAGACATCTTCTCATCTGTTCTCGGTTTCCTTATGAGACAAGACATTTTCCACAGAAGTGGCACTTAACTGCTCCAGCAATGAAGCTGAGTCTTAAACCAGTCCCCATGCAGCCACTCAAGGACTCAACCCATTTAACATCTGATCTTCAGCCATGCAAAAGGCACCAGGCCAAAACAGACCAGGATCCAAAGCAGGCTTCCAGGTTCTCTGCCTTCCTTTTCCCTGGGGAAGGGAGTCCACTCTATCAGTTTCTTCTCCAGGCACACAAATCGCATTTTGCTTTGATTGTCACCAGGATATCTACAGATAGGACTGACTGGCTTTTTAGCTCAAAGACTCGATTAACAACACAGCTGAGAGTTTGAATGGGAAAAGAAGAAGATATCCGGGTAGCATAGATTTCTCTTGAAGACTCCCATTTCTTCTCACAGAAACATTTTTCGTCTTCTGGTTAAGTTCAGACAAAATCATTTGCCCTGTGAGGCAGGACTTCTTTATGCTGCACCTGTCTTCAAATAGTTGGGTGCCTCTTTTTTGAGCCGCATTGTTCCTAGGTTCTTGTAGCTGTGAGCCAAGTGCTTTGCACGACTCAAGGAATGGTCATTGGCATCAGTTAACCCCTGTCCCTGCTCCGGCTGAATTTCCAGTTCAAAGGCATGTTGTGCAAGAGAAGAAAGCAGGGCTTTCCGCTGCTTCACAAGCTGGTTAAATGCTGGTAAGAATGACCAGGCTGGAAAACAGCTCTACAGGCTCCTCTTTCTGCTTCTCCAGAAATTAAAGTGCTCCTTTGTTTCTACATCCTCCTTTGCAGAGGTGGAAGGTTGTTCTGACGCTTTTCCTTTAAATATCATGTGTGCTGTGTAAGAGATGCTGGTGCTTGGGGGTCAGGGCGGAGGAGGTGACAGAGTGGCCAGTTTTCAAAATGGTAGAGGCGCAGTGATAGTTGCCCTTGGCTCTTCCAGCCCACCAGCAGCAGGCTTAGTCACATCAGCAGCATCAAAGCTAAGCAGCTCTTTGGAGAAAGGGCATTTGTCCTTTCATCTGGATATTACAGGAATCTTTCACAGATCCCAGCAGTGTGTTTTGAAAGGCTCTTTAAAGAGAAATACCTGTTTGTGGCACCACATGCCATTTAAAACAGCCTCTTTGCCTTCCAGCTTTCCCTGCAACGCTTTCCCCCAGCCATTTAACCATGTGTACAAGGACAAAATGGTGCCAGAGTTCATTCCCCAGCAAGCAGAATTGCCCAGCTTTCATGCCAGGCTCTGTACTGAGAAAAGAACCCTCCACAAACATGCCAGAAAGCTTGTAACCTATTTGGGCCTGCTCCTTCCCCCTGTTGGGCTCAGCAGGGACAGCGGGAAGGCAGAAAGCTGTTCTTAGCATCTGGAGGAAAGAAACACAGAGATAAAAAGCTCTTTGCCTTGCTGTTTCCATTCCTTCATGACTTAATTTTTTTTGGTCGGGGCACAGAGAAGATTATAAAGCTGTAACCTCTAATCCGTTCCTGAGTGCTCCTTCTCCATCTCTTCCTTTCTCCTCTTTTTCAGCCAGTCTTAATCCTTTATGTCTCCTCTCTCACAGGTAAGAGTTGGAGTCTAATCTCAGACGACAGTTTGGTAATTAGAGCAAGAGATTATCCTGACCCCATATCATGTAGGTGAAAAGAGAGGAATAATGCAGGGACATACAAGTTCAAGCCTTCAATGTTCAGCGCAGGAACGAGCCTCATCTCAATCTGTCTCCTCCTGGCTCCCCACCCCACACTCTCTTCTTTATCCCAGCAGGCAGGGCGATTCCTGATTCTTTGTACTTCGTGCCCATCTCCCCTCTGCCAGGCGAGGACTATGCTTTTCCAGCACTCATTCAGCACAGAAATGGTCACATTTTCCATTTCTATAGACCTTGCCTAAGCAGAGACTCAGTCAAGGGGCTGTGGTTGGGAAGAGTGGGCGGTGGGGAAAGCACAGGCAGATACAGAGGAAGAGGCCCTGCTCAGAGAGGCTGGAGCAACGACACACTATCAGCCATCTAACCAGCTGGGCACTGGTTAGCCATACCCAGTGCCTTTCTAGTCCAGCAAGATGAATCCACAGCAAGGAGCAGCAGCAGGTCCCCACCTCTACCCACATGCCCAGCAGTCACCACCCAGTCCTTGATCTGCTCAGGAAGGCATACTGCTCCCATCCCTTGCACATATCCCACCACAGCTGGGAAGCCCATCCATGTGTCCAGCCCATGTTATCCATTTTTGGCACAGATCTCGTCTCTTGCCCTGTATCACTGGTGTTCAGTAAGGGCAAAAAAAAGCCATCACACAGCTCCAAGACCGTCATAGAAAAGGGAAAGTTGGGACCACCAAGCTTCTCCAGTGTCCCACCCCCTACACGCACAAGGTCAATGGATGTCACCAGGACCTCTGTAGCTGAGGCTCAGGCATCACCAGCCAACAGCCTGCAAGCACCAGGAGGTGTCAGGATAGAGATGGCAGTGGAGTGATCGAAACCTGCTGGGGAGAGAGCAAAGGAAGGTCAGGTGACAGTTTTTTACACCTGAACACAGTTGGAGAATGGAAGACCTCTCCCTCATGTCCCATCCTACGTAGGGCACCCACCCCACCTTACAGAGCTCCAGGACTGGTTGTTCACTTCAAGATACCTTTTCTCAGCAAAGCTAAGCAGCAGCCAAGCTCCCCTCCGACACCTAAATACAGTTCTGCCCATGTTGCCCAAGCCCATGGCTCACCCTGATCACAGACAGGGCTATGGGCCCTG
Source organism: Numenius arquata (assembly GCF_964106895.1). NCBI lineage: Eukaryota > Metazoa > Chordata > Aves > Charadriiformes > Scolopacidae > Numenius > Numenius arquata. Next base: position 75,838,175 of record NC_133577.1, read on the forward strand.
AACCAGCCCCAGCTACATGGTTCTGTTGATGCTCTTTTCGTCATCTAGCTGCTTCCCACCCCTGCCATCTCCAGCCAGGAGCTTTCCACCCATGCTCTGCAAATAACAACTTTAGGTTTGTTCACTCAAAGCAGAGAAGGTAAATCAAAGAATACTTTTGTTTGCAGTCAGCCTGAAGTGAACCTTTTTCTCTTTTCCCTTCAGTTTTCTCAGCAAAACAAAAAATGAAAAAGCAAGCAAAATTTCCTTTCCTGAGTTTAAAAGAACGTTTCTGTTCCTGTCCCAGAAGTAAAAGGTTAGCTTGCTCAGTCTCAAAATATGAAATAAATGGCAATACTTTTGGCTCAGGAATTGTCCAAATAAAATGTTTTGATACTCCTTTTCTTCTCACTCATACAAAAAGGTTTGCAAAGTTTGTAAGTGTTCACAAGCAGCTTAATGCCGGTGTGCTCCTCACCCAATAAGCCATGCAAGGTTTCTGTCCCTCACTCTAGACCCCATTTGGCTGCCTCCTCCTCCCAGCCTATTGTCTGAAAGCTCACACCCCAGCAACACCCAGAGCACTCGTGCCCCGTACCTTGAGGGATCCTCTTGGGGTGAGAAGGGGCCGCGGAGTTCAATAACGTTGAGCTTGTTCTCAAGGACACCATAGCTGAGGGTGACCTGCAAAGAGGGGTAGTGAGAAAGGAGCAGGGAGGGTGAGGTGAGTTCAGGAGCAAGGAACTTGCATTGGGTGACAGAAGCTGCCATTCCAGTTCCTTCTCCACTGGCTTGGCCTCTGCCTTCTACCTCTCCTCTCTTCCTTCCCATGGTGGTCCACCATGCCAGTCCTTTGCCTCTCCAAGTCCCCTATACCCATTGTTATCTCCCCATGCAAGGCAGACATGGTGCCATCTCAAAGCCCCTTCCCCAGTCAGTCATCATTTCTGCTTGTCCTTGTGCCACATTCCCCCAGGGATGCCTTTAATCCTTCCCATCACTCCCCATACATGTGCTCCCTCCCCACCACTGACCCCAGGGGCACTGTGACTGGCATCTGTGATGCCAGCAACATCTGCTCCCTATTTCAAAGAAGCATTTGTCAGGAAAACCTCCTCAAAAGAGCAGACGATTCATTCAATCCACATCAGTGCCACCAACATGGCAATGTGCCTATCAGCTCCCCTCCTTCACCTCTCCTTCCTCACGCACCTCCCTCTTGCTCCATTTCCCTTCCTCACCTGCTGCGTGAGCCGAGAGGGGGGGATGAGCTGCAGGTTCTCCAGGTGGGAGTGGAAGAGCTCGTTGGGCAACAGCTGCCCCCCGACTTTGCACTCAATGATGTAACCCACGGTGCAGTCATCCGGCAGGCGGATGAGCTCTGAAGTGCTCAGGAAGTTCCTGCCACTGGAAAAGAGTACAGCTGCGTGGGTTAGGACAAGGGTAGGGGAGGATATAGGCATCCACTTGGGTGGGAGATGAATGAAGGACGTGACTTAACTGAAAGCCAGAGTAAATCTTGGAACTAGGCAAGAAGTCCCTGAGTTCCAACTGCAAAGATTAGGGAATGTGTTTGCTCTTTGACCACTCCCAGCTATACTGTCCCACCAATTCTCTGGTGCTGTCCCTAATGCATATCCAGCTCCTTGGTGAGCTGATGCAGAGAGCTGGCAGACTTTGCCGAGTCATTTTTCCACCTGTTTGGTGAGCTGCACTCAGCCCCTGAGGGGTCAGACAAGCCAGCACAAAAGATACAGTGGGACCACACGGCCAGAACCAGGAGGAAGAAGAAACAGGACAGTCTTACAGCTTGAATAAGCCATCCTTGGCTCCACTGTAATGTAACAGCACATGCTTTGCTATCCTTTGATGACAGGCTAAACCCAATTTTAAGGCTCTTGTAACTGGAAGCAGCCACACAGCATGAAGCACTGTCTACTATAACGACTCTCAGCTAGTTCAAACATGGTTTAAGTGTTTTAACACAGTAGTGGCAGATTTTATGACAGGTTAGGCGTTATCTATGCATGCCACTTTCATTTTACTCTAGATCACAGATCATCCTCCCATCTGGGTCTACCATAAAATGCATATCATGGGCTTCAGCTAAACCAGCCACTTGCTGTCGATGAGATCTGTCTTTCTGGGTATGCATGGATCTGGTTAAGGCTGGAACAGCCATTCCTTACAAATGTATGGGCATATAGCCTGTGATATAACCCAGGGCATCATGGAAAATACCATCTTGTTGTAGGCCTGGGACCTACCTCTATTCCCCATGCACCAAGCTGAGGAAATGACAGTGGCAACTGTAAGAAGCTGAAGAGGGTTTGGGGTGGGGGAATGGGAAATTAGCTCAGGAGGGAGGTTAGAAAGAGGGAGATTAAGGGGAGAGGAGACAGGCAGACAGGGAAAGCACTTAGGAGGAGTCAGAGAAAGCTGAAAGGGATGGGAAGGAGTGTGGAGGAATAACCAAGAGCTGAAAGCAATTGGGGACAGGGGAGTATGTCATTCTGTGACCATGTTTGCTGAAGTGCCTCCTCTTGCCTTTTCAATCAGGTGACAGACCATCTTTCCTCCAGTCCCATGTGCTTGCACATGTGTAGCACATGGCACTCTGCACCCTTGCAAACGCCACATACACAAATCCAGACCTGACGCTGCCAGGAACCAATGTGCAGCCATGCTCCTCATCTCCAAAGGCTCACATACTCACCAGCTGTTCAGCTCACCTGGCCCATGGCACCATCTTGTTTGCCAGCTTGCGGCTGATGCAGAACCCGGCTCCTCCCGTGGCAAACCAGAAGCGCACAGATTTCTGGAGAGAAAGAGCAAATCAATGGCAGAGGCTCAGACAATACCATACTCCCTGAGATGGGAATGCTGGAAACCCAGCTTTGATGCCAGAATAAACACAGCCCTATTGTCACCCCAGACCCCTGACTGCTGCCCAGAAGAAGGACTTGCCAGCAGTACAGCTAGGATTTTGACCTCCTCATATTTGGAGCTGCCAAGTTCCTGCTGGCAGCAGCAGGTAGGCTGCCCATGCCAGGCTTATCTCCTGGCAGACAAGTACCCAAAGGCACAGCAGCAACATGGGTCTCTCTCTAGGTAGAATGGATGGAGTCAACACCTAAAACAATGTTCAGACAAGACCAGAGAGTTTTCAGCTGCTGCCTGTTGCTCTTCGAACCTGTCTCTTCTTGGGGTACATCTACAGCCAATGAACCAGAGCACTAAAAACAACCCATTCACCCACACACCACCACCATGGGCTGTACCGTCTGGTTGTTTGGCAGTGTTTCGGAGGCTCGGATAGGTCGGTTGAGGCTGGGTTTCCCCAGGTAGACATCCCACGTAGCAGAGTAGGAGGACAAGAGCTTCAGGAGGGCCTGAGGGTTTAGGTAGTTGTCGTCATCCAAATGGCAAAACCAGCTAGGGGGAGATAGGAACAAAGACAGAAGAGGTTTGTGGAAAGGAAGGTGCCTCTTTCTCTCAGAGGTCCCCCCACGGCAGCCCTGCCTTACCTCCTGCTGCTGGCCAGGAAGGCGTCAAACTCAGCGGCCATCTTGCAGGAGAGGGCTGGGTGACTGTGCTCAGCAGAGCAGTTGGTAAAGACTGCATGGTCACCTGCCGGGAGAGAGAAAGCTGTAGCTTGGAGCTGGTCTGCTTCACACGATCGTGGGGAGGACCTCTGGGCAGGAGGGAAGGGGTTTGTTCACAGACAGCCTCCTCACAGCCCCTCAGATAGGCATCCAAGCCTGCAGTGATGTAGGCTCCATCCTTCCCCCTACCAGGAGATAAAACCTAGAGAAAGCCAAGCATCTTGGCCAAGACTAGGACACTTGCCAACTGCACTTCCACCGTGCCCGCTGCCAGCCGGGGTGTTGGGGCTGAAGGGCTCTCTGATGGGCTGCTTCCACCCATGGATGCTTTAAGGCAGAAGGTACCCTGCCTCCAGCTGGCTGCGTGTTCTGGGGTAAGCCAGCTAAACCAAATCATCATCGCTGCAGCTTGGGGTCGTCCCATGGGATATGGTGAGGGATGGGCTTCAAGAGGCAGCACTGGCGTAGGAGACACAGCCTTCATGCTGGACACCCTCCCAAGGCCGTGACAGTTCAGAGGCTGAAGGCAGGTGGGGAGGTGGTGTTATAGGACAGGTTATTACCCATTCTCCTTTTCAGGGCATCATCTTCTTCATCAGTGAAGATGTAGGTCTGGGGAAATAAGGAAATGAGGTTACTCTCAGAGCTGGAGCTGGTGCTGCTCCTGGCCACCCACCCTTTTCTCCCCACAGCTGGTCACGCTCACCATGGTCACCCCACTTCATCCCCTGCTGCCACTCCCCCTCCAAGGCAGCAGTTCAGCAGAGGGGTGGCCACGCTCCCCCTTCCTGCATGACACAATCATCAGGCTTGTGTGGCTTCATTTTCCCCCCACCCTGACCCTGCCATCTCGGGAACAGGACAAGGGGACCTGCAATACCAAGTGAGGGGGTGAGGGAGCCCTGGCTTAGGTGTCAGTGGTAGAAAAATGAAAGCACCCATGCTTGAAGGGTGCTTTGGTTAAAAGGAGAACATCTGTTTGTGTGTTAAGTGTGCGCAGACCCCTGCTGCTTCCCGCCTCCTCCTCTTCCTCCACCCCCAGGCCTCTCTAATCCCCCTCACTGCCATTATATGGCACATCTCCCCCTCTTCAGGGCCAGGCGGGGATCAGGGCTGGTGGAGAAAAGCTTTCCTCAGGCAGAAAATGAGCTTTCATGAAATCAAAAAGGAGTCGCGAGCCATAAACAGTCTCTCCACCAGCTGCCCACAGGCTGGTTAAATGCAGCACCTGGGCAGGGACAAAGGGAACGAGGCAGGCAGACAATAGCTCCAGCAGCCACCACTGCTCCCAAAGGCTCTGAGGAGGAAACGGGAGTCTCTACTTCTCCCTACACCCACCCAGCATTTGGGAGACATGCCTCCATCAGGAGAATGTGGCAAGAAAAACATTCTGCACATGAAAGGAAGGCAATGAAGGACCCTCAGAGACCACCTGGCTTGAGCAGAGGCAGCAGGATGGTTTCATGATCTCAAACATACGTGCTACAGCAACTTGGTGAATTACTCTCCAACAGCTGAGCTGCAGCAACACACCACGCGTACATTCCTACCCCACTCCACTGGTAAAGTCTCTTAATTAAAACCACTTTCAAGGTGATTACGGGACAAGAAGCAATTAGCTAAGTCTCAGGTAAAAGAGTTGTCGCTCTGGGTCAGGGGACCGTAACACGACCTTTAGGCAAGGCAGGAATTGTCAGCAGCATGGGATTTCCCTCGCTAGTGTGTCAGAGCTAGAAATTTCCACTATGATAAATATTTCACCTTATGAAAAAGATTCTGAAACCATTGAAACTTTCTGACATTTTCAAAAAAACAGAAACATTTTTGCTGGAAATGACTTGCTTACAGATATCAAATCGGCTAATAAACACCATATCTGATTGACTTAAAATGGGAACCCGTATCTTTTCCCAGATTTTCTACTTGTGAAAATATTCCAAAGTTCCCACTTTCCTCTTGAAAGGGAAATACTTTTTTGCAGACATCCAACATGTTTCTGTGGGAACCCAGGGATGAAGAAGAATTGTCACTGTGGGGAACACCCTACTCTCCAAAAGAAGCGGAAAAAGGCACTATGAATATGGGGTCTAGGTAAATCTCATTTCTCTGGCTCTCCCAAACTCTGATCCCCATGGTACGCCTGGCTGCAGTGCTCCAGAGATGCTGGTCTGTGTGCCCTGGCTCTGTCCTGAAGGAGATCACAGCAGCACAGGCAGCTGCCTGCATCTTCATGTCTCCATCTCTCAATGCCTCCAAGAGCGGGAGATCTGGAACAGCAGCTGCTGCCAGCATCTGAGCAACTGTTGCCTTGTGTCCCTCAGCAAAGCCACACATGATGGCTGGAATGGGAGAGAGAGAGAGGAGAGTCCCAGCTAAAAACCTGCCTGGAGAGCATTTGGCCCAGTTAGACAGGTCTTTCTCAAGGAGGCACCAACTGCTGTTGTCCATACTAATGTAGCCTGGAAAAGATTCAGAAGGTCTCTCTGGCCACGCCAGACCTACTCTCCCCATTGGGGATATGCAAGCAGAGGAACACCCAGTGTCACTTGTGTCCCTTGCAGGCAAATGGGGCGGACAGAAGCAGCCTCCCCACTATGTCCACCCTCCTGTTCTCCACCAGACCACCTAAGGGGGCCATGCAGGATCTCCTGGCGCCTCAGCGTCCACAGGCTGTGCACTCTGGCAGAGATCCTGTGGGCTCATGGAGCAGCCATTCAGCCACAGCTTTCCACTCGCCTCCTGCCCCACATCGCCTGCAGCACGGTTCCTCCTGCCAGGGGTGGGGGGAAATCAGAGAGCCCAGCTCCCATACATACTGAGAGCAGCTCAGGGTGGCTGTCACTGCTGCTGCAAGGCAGCCGATCTGGGCTTGAGGAGGGATGCAGCATGGAAGGCATCCCTCCAATCTAGAGCAGAGAAGATGGCTGGATAAGGAAGGATGTCTGCTGGCCAGCAATGACATGGAGCCACTGGTGTCAAACGGCTTTGCCTGGTGGCTCTCCATGAACATAGGAGCCCATGCAAAGGATAAACACTAGACTTTGAGATGTCCTCACCCAAAATTGGGAAAGTAGCCTAGCAAGGAAAAACTAGGAAAAGGGAACAAGGATGTGGAATCTGACAATCCAGGGCCACGTTCATTTCCCAGGCTTCCAGAGTATTCCTTCTCTGGGAAGAAACTCTCTCCAAAATGCAAACACCTCAGCAGGGTTATTGTTGTGTTCTGCCTGGAGAACAGCTTCAAAATCTACGGTGTGTTCACAACACCCAAAATGTGAAAGCCAGTTCAGCATCGGTCATTCAAAGGTTTAATTTCAATCAGTTGAATGTCTGGGTTTCTTGAAGGAGGGGTGATGCTAGAATTAGTTTCCATTATCAAACAAAATGCCATTTCAGATCAGAAACCTAGACTTATCTCCATCAAAACTACTGGGGCCAAGAATGTAAGCCACTCCAAGATACTGTCCAGTATCAATCAAGTAAACAATCATCAAAACCAACACTTCTGTTTAGACGAAAACCTTTCTGAGGAAAAGGCCTTTTGCTGAAATGAATTTCACACCAAGCTCCAGTGGAAAGTTTGTCATGTGGATCAGTTCTCAAGAGGCAGAGCATGGTCCAGCAAAGAGTGCCCGCCTCGCACTTCCCCTTCCCCGTCTCCCACCAGCTGCTTATCTTCTCTTCTGTTTAAACAGTGCAGTTTCAGGGAAAATGTCTCTCTCTCTTATTGTCTGCCCCGACAGAGTCCAACATAGAGGACTTTTAATTTGGCTCCTGTACAGTTTGTTCTAGCCATAAAAACCACAGCTGTTCCTGCCTCCTGTTCCAGTCACCTAAGCCTGACCTGTGAGGTCTGGGTTGCTTCCTCTGGGAGGAGACCATGCAGGTAATCAGCTCTGAAACCAGACTTGGCATCAGCAGATGGCCAGCTGCTAAAATTTCCCCACTGGCCACCAGCAGAGAAGGACGCACTGAATCAGTCTCCAGCCATGATTATGGGTGGGTGAGACAGCAAGACAGTGGATCAGCCCTAGGAAAAGGCAGCCTCTGCATATCAGGGCTTCTGAGACCTGGATCTTTCTGAGCCTGGCTCTTAAAGGCTATGACTCTCCATAAAGACTCAATAATAGGAGGCCTGGTGCCCTGCCCCTGGCCCCACAACAATTAAATGTCCTTTGCCAAACTAAGAGCTCTTTTTTTTATTTTTTTTGCTAAGAGAGGTTTCTATATTGTCAATTTTTCATAACTAACCCTTTCCCCTACCTCCAAAATAACCCTCCAGCAGTATTTTTTTTTTTTAAAAAAAGGCTTTTGACTTTCATGTACTTCTCCTTACCTCCCTCCCCGCCCCCGTTTCCCTGCCCTCAAGTAAAAGGTCATTTAGTAAAAAAAGCAGAAGAAAAACATGGAAAATTGAGGAGGGGAGAAGAAAACACTGAGCTTGCAACAAAAATTGATAAAAATGAAAAAACTCTGTTTAAAAATGACTGACACTCCCTCTCTACCCTTCCTTCCTATTCTCCTGCTGAGTCTGTGGAGCTTTCCCACAGGCTGGCAGCAGCATGGAAAATTCAACACCTCTTCCCAGGTTTGGAAATAGTTTGCCTGCCCAACAGAGAGGGTCAGATGAATCTGGGGAGCTAGCATCTAATTCCTGTCAACAGTGGAATGGCCAGGCACCTGTTTGTCAAACGCATGAGGAGGGAGAGATGAGCTGCTCCTTAAAATCCCACTCCAAAAGCCCCAGCCACGCTATCTTAATGGCAGTGCAGCCATGTGGTTGGGTTTGGTTTCTTCAAAGAGCTCCTGGGCTGAGGTCGGACAGAGAGGAGAAGTGTATCTGGGGGAGGAAGCAGGGCATCTCAGATGCTGAGGGACGCATAGACAGAGGAGAGGAAGCATGCTCAAAATAGGACATGGCTTCCTGTGACAACCACAGCAGACCAGACAGTTGCAGCACCATGAAGTGGAAAACCACCCTTACCCAGAAAACCCTGCATCGCTTCAAGCGCTCTCCTACCCAATACCTCCACCCCCGTCCCACTCCCTTGCTGAGATCTGAATTTGTCTTCTAAGTGCCCATCACACACAAGCAGAGGTAAAAAAAAAAAAAAAAAACAACCTTTGGGGGCAGCCACAGGATTTCTTCTTTCTTGAGGAGCAGCTCTGCAAGGGAGGGAGGGAGAGAAGTACCGAGGCTCTGGGGAGTACTTCTGCCCACCAGTAAGTCAGTCTGCACAGCACCACCAACGTGGTGCCCCACATCAGCTCCTCTAACAGGAAGGAAACTCTCCAAACTCTGCTTTAGCAAAGGGTGGAAACATCAGCCCCCCCCCAGTTAAAAAAAAAAAACACCTTAAAAAAATTCAATATGCACCCACATCACTTCAAGATCATGCACATGAGGAGAGCTGCCCAAGAAAGCAAGGCATTGATTGTGCAAACGTGCTGGGGAGTGATCAGGGCTGCAAACACCCCTCCTGCACTCCAGGAGGTCCTCCAGGTCCCCCCGCCTTGCTCTTTTGCCCTCTGCACCACACCATCCCTGGGGCAAAGGGTGCCCAGGTGCAATGCAGGTATCCTGACGGAGGGCCTGATGGAGAAGTCTCTTAACTCAAAACCTGGCAAACTCATGGCACTAGAAGGTAGAAAACCACCATTTCATACAGACTCAGGACAGTCTGCGCTCTCAGTCTGCTGTGGCTCAGGTAGTCTGCACCCACCCCAGTGTTATTGTTAAAAAAAGGAAATTAAATCCCTTCCACCTCACGCTGAAAAAGTCAGGCTTAGGTTAGGGGCAGGTGATGCCTGCTAAGAGCACTTGTCCTCCCAGCCTTCTTGGGAAGAGCCCACACAAGTTCTTCGTTCTCTCTGCCAGCCTTTCCCATGAAGCAGCTACCAGTGAAACATCTTGCTGGGCAGCATCCCCCTTTCAACGTGAACAGAAGTGAGAATTAGGAAAAATGAGGCAAAGTACTGGGTGTGACTGCAGTGCCCAGCCTCCCCTTCCTTTGGCCTTTATTCACCCCCACTGACACCCCGTCCCTGCCCCGTTACCAAACACTCCCTCTCTAGTCCAAATCCACACACTCACCTGCTCTCTGGCCCGGGATATCCATGTGTCCAGGAGCAGCTCCATCCTGCTCTCGTGAAATCTCTTGGTTGTCTTCACGGCTATGAAAATGTCCCCAAGGGTCAGGCTTCCCTCAGTCCTGTATCCCTCCGGAGGATGGACTTGCAGGTCCTTCTGTCCCCTGCCACCACCTCCATCCTCTGGTCTTGCTTTACTCCGTCGCTCCAGCTTCCCCGACATTCCCTCCCTGAGTCCTGGGTACTGAGCTGTTTCCTGAGCCCCACGATGCCGCACAGAGAGGAGAGCCATGCTGACAAGGAAGACTGCGGCTCCAGAGAGACCGCGGATGAGCCGATGGCCCATGGCTCCCAAATTGTTCCCGCCGCAGCCAGTATCCTATTGAACAAGGACAATCTCTGCCTGTACCTCCATGTGAAGCTGTCCACTCTTCTCGAAGCCTCCGAAGGGGCAGGACCAGCCGAGAGCAAGGTCTGAATAGGATGTGGCCAAGGAATAGGGTGGGTGAAGAGCAGAAAGCCAGAGACAGCAGCCCCGGAGGATACTGGTGAAGTGGGGGGAATTTTCACAGACTAAGAGGGTTTGAAGGCCCAGCGAGGCAGAGACACGTGATGGGAAAACACTCCGAGGCAACTGGCAGGTGGCTGGCACAGCCTGCCAGGAGGAAAGCAAGCATCCCCACTCCCGGCAGAGAGGCCGAGGGTCCCAGGCTGGGGGGTCGAAGGGGCAGCGAAGGAAATCAGAGCCATCGGTGGGGAGTCTAGACCAACAGCATCAGTACCCCAGAAGACACCAGCCCTTGCGTCCAAGCCAGGGGCTGTGGGGTGGAGGCGAGCAGTGGGTGCCGGGTTGCAGGGAAAGGGCTGGGTGCCATGGGAGCAGCGGGGCTGTCTCTCCACCTGCTTGCTCCCTCCGTGCAGCCGGCTCTTGCTCCCTGCCAGCCCCGGCCCCGGGCCCGGGCCCCGGTCCCGCCTCCGGGCACGGGGCGGGGCGCCAGCCCCGGGGGAGGAAGAGGATGGAGGGGGGGAGGATGGAGAGGGGGGAGCCCCGGGTCCGACCGTGGGTTTGCCTCACCAGGGGGGAGCCAGGCTGGGATATCTCCGAGGTGACAAGGAGCTGATCTGGGAAAACAAACCTGCTGCTGGACTGTTTCGCCCTGCTCCTCTGTGATAGCCCAGCCCTATCCCGGCAGCCCTGCTGAGCCCTGCACCCTTGCAGGGGGAGGGGAAGGTGGCACACATGTGGGCTCGGGTGAAGTTAAGGTGCAGGGTCCTATACTGTTCTTGGGAAGAACGATGTTTCCCCAGGAATTCCCCCAGCCCTAGACTTTTCCGAAGGGCACTGCTCTGAATTGCTGCTGCTGCCCTTTAACCCCACTCTGCCTCCCCAAATCAGGACGGTGTGTCCCCTGCTGCCCACCACACCACATGCTCCAGAGTCTCAAACTAGGGGCTGACCCCCACTTCTGACACCCATCTCCCCAAACCCACTCTTGAAGGTCCCTTTCCCTCTGTCTCCAGCCATGACCCCTCCCTGTCTCACACCCCCACCGGGGATGCCCAAGGACAGCCTGCTGCCCAGGTGGCTGCAGAGCCTGTGGCACTCACAGGAACAGGTACACCAGAACCAGAGTGCAAAGGAGGACCTGCTGCCTCCCTTTCAATGTCCATCGCTCGGCACTGGGTTTATATTCCACCAAGATACTTGCCCCCTGTAGCAGGGCTGACCTCAGCAACTTGTTTCTCGTGGCTCTTCTGCTGTCAAAGATGATTCTTCCTTTTCCCCTTCCCTGGGCAAGGAAGAGAGGGGAGGTCCGCTCTCCTCTCCCAGAGAACCCCACATGCAGAGGAGGAAACTCGCGCCTCTAACTCCTTACCACCACCACCACCACCACTCCCTGCCACCATTGGGTACGACTGTACATCTCCCCTGTGCTACCTTCACCCCAGCCCTCTGGCTTCTAACAAGGCCGGGAGGGCAGCCTGTAGCTATGATACACAGCATGCTGAGTATAGCTGAGCAAGTCTTGCATGGAGAAGGCCTTCCCCATGGATAGGGATATTAGAGACCCTCAAAAGGTGTGAGAGCCCCTCCCAAGACAAAGACCACTGCAGATGGGAAATTTTGGGGTCAGCACCACAGATTGCTGCATGATGTTGCTGGTTCAGCTGGATATGGGGCAGATGACCATGAAGGTTCCCTTTCCACTACCTCTAGGCCACTTTACAGAGCAGCCGCGGGGTACAGAGAGGCTAACAGCCCAGGAAGGGGACAATACCCGCACCCCCACCCCAGCTTCCCTGTGGCAGCACGTGTGGGGACAGCAGGATGAGAGTGCTCTACATAAGCTGCCAAAATCAGAGCGCCTCCTCAGGGAGCTGCAAGCTGTGGGCATCCAATCTCAGCATACCAAAAAAATAAAAATAAAAAGTAATAAGTTGGGGACTCAGGGGAAATGTGGTGGGGTCATGGCTCCATGTGGCAAAGTCCCCCCCACCCCATTCACACAGGAGCTTAAAAAAAGAGGGTCAAGGCAGGGATCAGGGTCCTTCTGTTCCACACTCCCACCATGTGTCGAGACACAGACACTTTCCAGGCACACAGAGAAGACCTCCCTGCAAGGCTAAACCTATCTGTTCAGCTTCCCCAGGACTCACACACACAATTTTACCCCAGTCCTGTCCCTGGGTACATCTTTTTTTCTTTAGTAAGGAAGAAACCACTGAATCCACTTCTCCTCCCTCCTCCCATGTATTTCTCCAAGTTTCCAAGACTCCTAGCCTTCCCCTGAAGCAAGAACATCTCCAGAGCATCTCCCATACCCCCCTGGGGGGTCCCTGCAGGTTTTATTTTTAGATCCCTTTGAATAGTGATGCTTTCTTGTGCTGATTTGGGACAGGGGGGAGGAATCATCCACCTTCAGGCCTTACGTTACTGCAGGGATGTGAAGCTGTTATGACTGATCCGCTGCCTCTGAGCTAAATACTAGGATTGCTCCCATGGCTAGCCACTGCTCCTGAACCAGAAATTAACCTCTCCGAGTGCTTCAGCCGCATGCCAGCAGCCCCAGGCAGCTGTAAAGGCAGCTTTCATGGCTCCCAGGCATCCTGCAGCACCTCCCAGCCCCAGCCTAGGAGATCATCTGGGAGGCAAAGGGTGAGACAGGCAGAGGGTCCTCAGTGATGTCCCCAAAAGACATAGAAATATGATTCAAAGCTACCTTGTACAGAGTTGCCGGGCAGCAGAACAGGCCAGACCCAACCATGTACAAACCAGAACATGCCCAATGGTAGAGACGAGCACAGCCTGCTTCTTGCACTGTGAGAGACTTCTTTCTTCTGGGGTGCCAGGGATAGGGGGGCCATTCAGTGCCCAATCCTGCTCCAGGGTGGGGCTGGCTGACCTATCATTGGGGGGGGGGGGGAGGGGTGCATGGGACAGAGACCCCATACTGCTCCAGCTCTGCTGGGGCAGGGGGAGAGCGTGGAAAAGGCTGGTGGCTTCCCAGGGCAGCACACATGCCACCTTGCCCATCGCCTGTCTGGAGGGAGAAATCTTGCTCTGGGTGACTCATTACAGGGGTTTGCACAAGGCTGTTACAGCTGGTAATTGGTGCCCTGGGCTGCTAATTGCATTCTGCCTGTTACCTAACCCGTGACTCATTCCTCTGAGCAGGCAGCCACCCCCCTGGAGGTACAAAGAAGGTGGGCTGGGGTGCGCAGGGCAGCAGGAGGGTCATTTATGTTTGCCTTGGAGCCCTCTGCCCCGCTTCTCACCCGTGTCCAGAACAAGTTGAAGCTGGATTTTGAAAGCCTCAAGGGAGACAAGAAGGATAGAGGACCTGGAAGAAGCCTGGGAGCAGGCAAGGCAGTGGCACCTGCTGCTTGGAGAGCTGGGTACTGCCACCCTGCCTCCCAGCACCCTTCCTCTGCCTCCCTTTCCCTCCTGCTGACAAACACTGATGCCCTAGAGAGATGCTGGGGGACATCTGTTTACTTGGGAGGGGGCTAGCAAATGCCAAGTTGGGAGCACAGCCTGACTACCCAAAATGGGGGGAGGGGGGGTTGCTCTTTACCACCCTCAGCCTAGGCCGTAAAGCTGAGGATGGTTCCCAGCACCAGCAGGGGCAGGAGGAGTTGTCAAGCCCTGATTCAGAGTGCCTCATGCAGAGTGTTTTCCCTGGGTACTCAAGCACTACTTTTTTTTCCCCTGCAAAGATGCAGGCTGTAATCGCCAAATCCATGCTGGGGTGGAGGAGATCTTGCTTTGGGACTTGTCTTCTCATCAGCTCAACAAGAGTCCCACTTTGTTTGCCTGCAGGGCAAGCACCCTCCCAGGGGGCTGGCTGTGCTGGGATGCTCAGGCTGCATCCTCTGGAGTGGATGTCATTTGGGAGTTTTCATCTGGAGCCATGTGTTACACCAGTTCCCCCTTCCCTGGGAGCAGAGCTATATTGCTCCAGGGCAGATCTGGGACTTTGCTCTACATTTGAGTGACTGCAGGTTAAAATCTTTTCATTTTCTTTCCTCCCCCCCCCTTCACTCTCGTCCTCATAAAAGACACAGGCAACTGGTTTACAGCCTGAAATAACACCTCACAGGGGACCCGTGAAGATCAGGAAGTTAATCTTTGCTCAGAGCTTCAAAAGTGCATGGCACTGGTAGTGCCCTAATCGCAGGGGCAAGGAGGACTTGACTCTCTGGGGCTGGTTGCCCATCTTCTCCCATTGACCCCAGGAGCCTTGTACCCCAAGGAACCTCCCAGAGCCACAGACCTCATTTTCCTCTTCCATGCCCCAGGAAAGACCTTCTACCACAACAACCACCACCTCTCCATGGCATGGGTATCCTGGCACCTCTTTCCCATAGTAGGGCTGATAACGGTGATTGGTTAGGAGCCAGGACTGTGCTAGGCTGGGTGAGCACGGCTGCTGCTACCCAAACCCTCCATCTTCTCTCTGCCAGAGTCTGAACCCACACTTGGCCCCATATCAGGGTGAGAACAGCCCTGATTGGAGAGGCAAGAGGATCCCCACTCTCCTGGCAGTGTAGCTGGGCTCAGTCACACTGTTGTACCCGAGGAGGACAAGGGAGCTGGCTTGTCACTTCACAATAACCAGGGCATGGAGGGATGCGAAGCTCTAGGGATCTCAGCCAGACACATCAAGTGAGCTTTTCCCTCACTTTCCCAGAACGACCTGGCCAACATCAGCACTAGGGAGAGGGGACTCAATAAACAGGGGGCAAGCAGAAATGGAAGGGGGCTTGGTCTGTGGCATGCTCAACCTGTCCTCACCCCACCCCTCTTGCTGTCCTACAACAGCAAAAGCAGTGATCCCTGCTTCCCTGGAGCCCTGGGCAGTTGGGCCTCAGCTAGAGGAGAAAAATACCCCGTCATGCATCACCCGAACCTTCCCAGTAACACACAAGCCCATGGCCTGATGCCCATTCCCATTATGAATGGTATTTAATTCTCTTTTATATTGCAGTTTGCCAATAAAAGGCTCCATTAATAATTTACAAGCAATAAAGAGTACAGCTCCTATAAAACAAGGGTTTGTTGCAAGCTTAGTGTCACTCCAGACACAGCAGGGCATTGGCACATGAGCCATGCTCCCTGCACCATGGGCCAGAGGCGAGGTAGACAGGGGAAGAGAGGACCTGGAGCACACAGTGCCACAGGGCAGGGGAGACGGAGGTGATGGGAGAAGGGTTACAAACGTGTGTGAGAGATGCTCCTACACAGCCTGATCCCACACAGTTCCCCGTCTGACAATCTGACCGTATACCAGAGACAAGGGCAGCCCAAGGTGATGGGGAACAGCCCACAAGGGCTGTTTCCACCATAACGGTGGAAGACATCTCTCCAATAAAATACAGAAAGCTCAGACAGGGGAGGCAGCATGCATTACTCCTTGGCTCTTGGTGGCTTCAAGGTGACCAGTTAGGCTACCCCTGGGGGCCTTTGCTGCCAGCATCCCCTCAGGGAGGAAGGACACGCTACCTGGAGGAGCTTGGGGAGGCAGGGACTTCCAAGAACATCTCTTGGGGACGATAGCTGGCAGTGCCTGCTCCACTACACCCAGCTCAGTCGTCACCCTCCTCAATCCACAGCGGGCGGGTTTGCTCTTGGAAGATGCATCCCCGAACCACTTTGGGCAGCTCCTCGGCGTGGCTCCAGGCGTGGGGCTCCACACGGGCCCAGGAGCATGGCAGAGCATGGAGAGCCTGCTCCGCACCACGGCACACCTTCAGCACCTCTGAGTCTCGCTGGCCCACCTTCCCCAGCAAGCTCCTGGAGAAAACACAGGGACAAGCGTTACCTTTGGCATAGAGAGACAGGGTGGCAAAAACACCCAGGAACTCCCTCACACATACACAAAGATGGTTTTCCTGCCCTTTTCCCCTCACAGCAGCCAACCCCACCACATGCAGAGCACGTGCTCTCTCCCCAATCCTTGTCTCTCCCTCTAAACAGAGACAAGGGCTTGTCTTTCCTCCCATGATACCCTTCATCCACGCCATTCTGTCTTTTCTTACCTGAGTCCTCTAACATTCTTCTCAGTGACCTCGACATGGATAACGATGGGGTATATTTCACTTTTAATTAGATCCCTCACACTCTGAACTCCCAGCTCTAGTAGGCAGTGTTTATTCTGGAAGGGAAATTGAATAGATTTACTGATTAAAATGGAGAAAAAATAACCCCAGTCCCTGACAGTTACATTAAATCAAACCCCATACTGTGAAATATCATTGCTTTTCCAATAGTAATTCCATTAAACGTGGGATTTACGGACAGGGCCAAGAGGGAAGGGGAGAATTAAAGAGCAGGGTCACCCATTCCATCACCGCCAACCCAGCCCCAGGGCCCACCAGAACCCTTGGCTCAGCCACAGCCCATCCTCACATTCCCTTTGTCATGGTTGTCACCCACAGCCCCACATTTCTCCACATGCCCTGAGCAAAGCTGTTGCTGCTTTTGGTGAAGATGAGGAATGTGAGAGCAGGGAGATCACATCTGCGTATGGCATTTCCCACCACCTCCCCCATGGATCCCCAGTTGCCGTTTCTTTCACCTGAGTTCAACAGTGATTCAGGGAAAAGTCCATATCTGCTGCTTCACAACCCTGCAGCACCTGCACCTAAAACACCCTCCAAATTACACAACCCCCAAGTAAAAAAATCCTCTATCACTACGCTGCCCTTCCTCTTCCCCCATTCAGCTGTCCCTTGCTCTCCTCCAGCCTGAACGGGGTGCCCCATCTGGGCCCTCTCTCCCCACACCGAACAGCTCAGCACCTTCTCCATCGCCTCCCGGATCATACGGATTCGCCCACTCTCCCTCCGGTCCTGGGGGGCACTTCTAGCCACAGGGTGCTCCTGAGCATGAGCGGCACTGGGATCCCCTTCTGCCAGCTTCTCTATGAGTCAAGAAGAGATATGAAAAGGGAAACGTCAGCCCCTTCTCTCCTGCATGTATTTTCTACCTCAGACCCTGCACATTTGCTGCCACGCTGATGCTTATCGAGTTCACTGTTTATGGATTCTGGAGAGCGAGTCTAATTATACAACATTACATGTTGGCATGGATCTCCTGCAGCTTTCTGCGTACAGAACAAGCAAGATATCACAGCTGAAGACAACTTGCAGGGCAAGAGCAGCTCTTGTGTTGCAGTACCACAGCAGCCTAAGCCAGCTCATAGCCATTATCTCCTCTTACCCACTGCCAGACTGTCTCACCCCCTCCGTAACAGAGTACAGCAGAAAAATAATCACTTTATTTTTCCAGATTTGTGAGCTGCACTGGCTCATAGATGGCTCCAGTGAGCGGCTGGGATGAGGAAGCAAGGGAAGCATGCACCTTGGCATGGGAGAGTGGGAAGAAGATGGGGAGCAAGCTGAACCTCCTTTTGTGGTGGCAGCATGAGCCACCTCTCCCGCACCCCTACCGGGATGTAGAAGGACAGCACCCACTAGGCAAGCCAGTTCCAGGCAGGAGAGCAGCAGAGAGGTGATGCTGAGGCAGAAAACTGGGGGCAGAGCTGGCAGGACAGTGATGTCCAGCCAGGTTGAAGCAACGACTGCCAGATACCTCCAGGAACTCCCATCAGAATACGAGACAATGCACACATGGAGACCTCACTTGGAAGCCACAGGCTTTGCAGCCTGGCATGGCTGAAGCAGGCTCCAGGCTCTACCTGCTGCCCTCGGCAGCTGCCCACACAGCCACTGAAACACAAGCGGGGAACCTAACAAGGCTTGTAGGAGCTGCTCACCCCTAAGATAGAAATAAAATACTGAATTTTGGAGAAGGCCGGTTTGGAACTGGGTACAGAGCACGTTCCAGCTCCCCTGAGCACATTCCAGCTCTTCCAAGTTCCAGGCCGGCTGTGCATCCACTGCTACCTCTGCCTGGTGGGCACAGGTACTTCCCAGGCAGAGCTGGATCCTGCAAAGCCATCTGCTTCCTTTGGGGGCAGCAGGCTCCTGTGGAAGATCAGTTGGCTTTTACTAACTGCACTGGCTAGAGAGTTCTTCCAGGGAAAATATAAGCAGTGAAGGAAAGAGAAACAACTCGAGACTCCCAGATCACCTTCCTTCCCTCACAACAGGCAAAACTGACACGGAAGAACCGAGGTTTTGCCCTCGGTGTAAAGTCTCTAGCTGCAGTAGTGGCTTCGAAGCATGTCCCTATGCAATGTGAGGGGGACCCTGCAGAGGGCTCAGTAGGACAGGATATATGGCCAAGTCACTCAGATAAGAAGCTCAGCGGACAAAGTTTGTGGAGCCATCCTTCTTCAGCAAACCAGAGACCTTCCACTACCTCCATCACCACCCCCCAAAAAAAATATATCAACTCATTTTTCAGTCCCACAGTTGGCAAAGGGAGAATTCTAAACACAGGGAAAGGAGAGAGATGGAGAAGGGAGGAGGAAGTAGGGGGAAGGAGTTGTCCTCTGTGAAAATTCCCTATGGGAAAAAAGCCCTTTTCCCAGCAGCCTCACACTGCAGGAAGAAGGATGACAGCATTAAGGCTGGATCCTCTTGTCCCTGGGGAGGAAGAATTGGTATGAAGTCAACCTGCAGATCACACCTCAGCCAGAGGCTTCATCTCTGGGAAGAGGCACCCAGAGCAGCAAGGCAATGCCATTGGCACCCACTCAAGAGAAGAGAGAGGATCCCCATGCCTCAGAAGACCAGAAGGGAGGGCTGGCTTCCCTGTGGGCCAGATAGACAGGGATAGAACGCAGTTAAAAATAAGAGGGAGCATCTTGCAGACACTCTGCCCAAAAACGTGACCTATCAACAGGTATTGTCTGGGAAGACTGAGAGACCTCCACTCTTAGCCACTGAAGAGACACCTCGTGACCTCTCCAACAGTCCTATGAGATCATATCTCATGCTTCCAGGACTAAGAGCACCTCTTCCCAGAACTGAACTAAGGCCTCCATGAAAGTGACATCCTTGACCAACACCTTGGCCTTCCACTGTATGGCTAAGAAGTGGCAGGAGGTAAAAGGGGACAACAACCCTGGGAAGTAGGAGACTTGTGTATTCTACCTCACTCAGCCACATGCTCCTAAAGCAGCCTTGCACATATCAACCACTTACTGCTGCCTACCTGCTGGGCACACATGGAAGTCCAGGCGAGAGGTGGGCAAGTCCAGCAGGTTCCTGATGAGCCGTGGTGCAATGCAGTTAGGTGACAGCACCACAGGACGGGGTGTCTTGACCACCACAGGGCGCACCAGGCTGTAAGGCTTCAGGCTCATGTCCGGGTCTGGAAGACAGGAGCAAAGAAGAGAAAGCCAAAGGTGACAACATGAGTGACGAGGCTGCCACTAGCCCAAGACCATTCTGTTCTTCCTGTACCATCCCCTCATCCTGACTCATAGAGGCACCTACCAACCATCCTATGTCCCAGGAGAGATCTTGCCCTGGTTACAGCACTCACCCATAGGCAGATACCCTGGCTGTAGTCCACCCTTGCCCATTTCCTGGGACTCCCTCAAGTTACACGCCAGTTTTTTCTCCACAAAAAGTTAGATGACGCCAAGAATCACAGAAACAATAGAAAGCCCCATAGAGCCTCTGAAAAGGAGCATGGGCTTCCCAAAATCCCATCAGGGGATTTTGGGAAGGGACCCCGGGCAAAGAGACTGAGGCATCCCAGATGCCAATATCCCTTCAATGCCCACAGGGGACAACTGGGACTCCAAAGTTGATGGGGCAGGTGCAGGGGTAACAGCTCACCTGAGCAGGGGTCCAGCCACAGCTGCTGAGGGGGCTGTTCTGAGCTCCTCTGTGGTTTGGATTTCACCAGGCGCAGTTGGTCCAAGGCCCGTTTCTTTAGCTGAGAAGAAAGCGAGGGCAATAAGACTGAGAGCATAGACCATTTCACGCACACAGGGAACAGAACTGCAGAACACCCACTGGCAAATGGGATGGAGCGCACATACAAAAAAGCATGGGACCAGGTCTGCTGCCCACCAGGTTCAGTCTGAGAAGCAGGGAGGAGGTAGGAAAGCAGCCACAGAGCAGTAATACTGCCTGGGCTGTAATCCCCTGCTCTGCTTGCTAACCCAGCTGCCACCTCTATAGGAGTTTGTTTACGATCAGAGTGGGGCAGATTGAGTGCTGAGGTGGTGGGGTGGCCATAGGCACACACACAGAGCTCTCATTGCTGGCTTCTTTGGCTTACATTATTTTTGTGGCCCCTCTGCTGCCCAGGCATCTGGCCCTTCTCCTGGATCTTCAATAGCTGGTGAGCCCTGAAAAGACAGAGAAGTTGCCCTCAAGCAACTCTAGAGCCCCCAGGGACCATAGCCTGCTGTAACCCTCTTCGCCAAACCCCACAGAGACTTGCTGAAGCATAGATATATCAAAGCCCTCACTCAAACTCCCAGTCACTCAAGGGCATCCAAACACTACTGCACTGGTCCCCTATTCAAGTCTTGGGCAGCCCACACTATCAAGAGTCGAATCTACACCTCTCAAGACTTCTAGGGGATGATCACCACAGAGAAATCGAGTGGGTACCCCCAGGTACTCCCCTGCCTTCCCCCTCACCCTGGTTACCTGCTGTAGTTGGGCACTGTCCCCTTGTCCAGGTCCCTCATGGTCAAGGGATCAACGCGAGAGCAGTACCACTCCAGCCGCCCTTTGTGCATGGTGTCCGTGACATGGAGAATCTCCCGACACTTGACACACAGCGCATAAGGGTCTGACGACTCCAAGAGGGACAAGTTGGTGCGTACGTAGAACGAGTCTCCAGAAAACTTCTTCCCTTCTTCTAGGGCTTCACGCAAAGGCTGGTATCCTGGAGTGGGAGACACAGGTCACCAGTGGGGACATAGGAAACAACCGTCACCAACAAGACAGGCACGTTCCCAGCACAGCTGCAACACTACAGATCGGGGTGGGGGGTGCAGAGGAGGCAAACAGACAGAAGGTCTGTACCTCCATCCTGTAACTCAGAGGATGCACATGTCACACCAGACAGGGAAAGCTACCGGAGATACGGCCAACCCCTGTGTCAGACATGGTGGCCTAGGACCAAACAGGAGAGGAGAGAGAATAACTGAGATCTTCCTCCAGGGGTGGGTGGAGGGTCTGAAAAGGGAGGCAGAGAGCTCAGGCTCAAAAGGAGACCCAGCGCCAGGGCCTTACCTTCCAGGTCCATCTGAAAGACAAGACTGGAGGGCTCATCCCAATGCAGCAGGCTCAGGTAGGCGACCTCCCGCGTGCAGTTCTCCAGGGAAAGCACCTCTTCCTTCAGCGATGGCACTCTCAGCTGGCAAGGACCCAATGCCATTAGACATAGAGGCCAGAAGAGCAGGCTCCCCCCCAGCCCCCTCACTCATCAGGGTTACGCAAGAGATGTCACAGAGCGAGGCAGGCCCAGAGAAAGCTCTAACCAAGGACAAGGCATCCACAGTCTGCCTCTGGTTCCCTCCTCTGCCTTCAAAATACCTGCTGCCAGCCACCACCCAGTCTGGAAGCTGGGCTGCTGTGAAAGCAAACGTGTGTGCATGAACGCGTGTGGGAGTGGGGGTGGGAGAGCTGGTTTATTTTCAGCTACAGGTGGGATATTAATTCAAGTAGCGTAGCTGTATTTCAAGTGGTGTCTTTCTTGCCAAAACAAACGCCCTTCCCTCCCTCCAGGAGCTTTCTGCAGAGCAATTATTCTCTATAGCTCAAGAGGGTCACGAAGGCCCGAGAAATCTTGCTCCAGAATTGATGGCTTTGCAACAAGCACGTGCGGGATGCAAACTGCTCTGAAACACTACAAGGTGACAGACAACTCCAGGGACACATAGCCACGTTGCTATCTTAATCTGTGTTGATTCCTTTTTGTTTCTCCCCTCCCACAGCTGGAGAAAATGTTTCAAGTCTCAGTATTTTTACATGCATAGGTACACTCAAGTGCCATGGCACTTGGATGGGTGTTTGTGCTGCCGAAAGCTCCAGGCAGGGAGCAGTCCTGGGAAGCAAGAGAAACGGAGGTGGACTTCAAGCTGGGTAGAGGTCAGCTTGTACTGGGGATCACACCACACTCCTTGCATCATCCCAAGTTGATCCCTTGCAAACCCACAAAGCAAGCCCGCTCCCGGACTCACCTCAATGAGCCGGCACCCTTCTCGGAGTCCTGCATCCTCGACTCGTGAGCCTGGCTTGACCCACTGGACATAAATCCCTGTCCTGTTCCCTCCAAGGATGGAGATGTCTGCTCCGAGCCTCTTCTTCTGGGGTGAAGTGTTGCTAGGGTGACCCATGCTAGTGAGCTGTACCACCAGTGACCTGGCAAGGAGAAACGCCAAGTCCAGCATACCTGAAGTGTGTTGCCTTTTCTAAGAACTGGTCCCTCAGGCCTTGTGCCCAGCTACAGGGTATTTATTGTACTGAGCACTGCGGTGCAGAGCTCATGATTCACAGCCATCACCAGGTCACACACACAGAGCTTATGAACCCCCACGACCCATCCCACCCCAAAGCTGGGTTCCCACAGTCCTGTCCCTACCTAGACAGGTGTGTTTCCAGCCCAGGCAATATCTCCACCCCTGCTGTAACATATGGGACAGCACAAAAAAAATGGAGTCCCATTAGGAAGCAAGGACTATAGGATCTTCATTTCTCTCCTCTCCCACTAGTGAAAGAGCCCTCAAGGTGGGGAAGACAAAAAGGAAGGATCTCCCAAACTTGGTCCCCCAGCACCACACGTTCTCCCAAGCAACTGTTTCAGAGTGCTTAGCTCAGAGAGCAGCAGTCACCTCCTAGTGACCTCCTCACGACTGGGAAGCATGGACAAGCAGATCTCCGACTTCACCCTGGCGTAGGTGCTGCTGGAAGAAGAGGAGAAGGCCCCAAGCGAGGCGCTAGCAAAACCACTGCCTAGGAAAGAGAGCAAGAAGGAGAGAGGGGGCACATCACCTCTCCGAGCGCTGCAGGGAACTCATGTTCTTGGGGTAGCAAGGGTCTGTCACCCTCTCCTGAGCATTTCCTAGCATCTGACTGGGAAACTGAGGCTGCAGGGAGGCTTTGAACAGTCACCCTCATGAAAGGGTTTCCCATGTCTCCTGGGAACAAGCAAATCTTCACTCCCTTCATAAGTATTTCAGTCAGAAGGCAGCAGCAGCCAGGGCCATGTGGATGTGCCTGGACATCAGCCACCAGCACCCTCCACAAGACCTGCCAGCATCAGGAACTGCACTCCAGGAGATTTACAACACATCACCCAGGTAGTAGCAGATGAAGGGAATATCCAATAACACCCCAGGGCAAAGGCACTTCTCTCCTCTGTTACCTACTCCCCCAACTCCACATCCAGTTCTCCATGAATTAAATAGACCTGATGTGAATGGCTATCTGCTCTGCAGAGGAAAAGCCAGCTTTTCCAGCTGCTGTGCCTAGCAAGGCACCAAGGGAAATGTGGGTCCATAGCTTCCTGCTATGGGTGCAGGACCCCCGCAGTGAGCTGCACAAACCAAAGACATGAGGGAGGGTCAGTTGTCCAACCCCTCTCCCCACAGCCACCACTTATTTTTAGCTAAGCCCCTTGGGGAAAGCCCCTACCCTGGTACCTGTTGCATCTTCAATGCTGCTAAAGGAGCCACAGGACAAGCTACAAAGGAGACACAAAAGGGAGCTGTGAGGCAGCAGCTTTTCCAAAGCCTGTTTGCATCCTGCTCTCAACCCCATCCCCACAGCCTTCCCGTGCCCCCTAGAAGCACTCTCCCCCAGCCAGCACACAGCTCCCAGCCAGCCTTCCCACTCTCAGTCCCCACTCCAGGTTCCCTCCTCCCCTGCCAGCCTGCTCTCCCTGGCCCCCACAACCCCCACAGAGGAGAGACAGCCTCAACCAGCCCCCAGTAATCACCTTTTGTAGGGCATGCACCTATCTTCCCGCTGCCGACGGAGGATGGAGCCAATGCACGGAGGGAAAGGGAAGGTGGAAAGGCGGTTGATATCCTTCTCGCTGTCAGGAGTCACCTCCTTGGGCAGAGTGAAAGAGAGACACTTGCTAACACTAACACCCAGCACCACCTCTCCCCTCACTTCAGGTCAGGCTGCAAACAGCTCCTCGGGTACCACATGGCTCTTCAGGGACCATCCACATCCCTCCAAACACCCAGGGGCACCTTGCTTTCCCAAGGAGAGAGCACGGATGGAGATGCATGACACTGCGTCCCCATCTTTTTGCAGTGTACGAGCTGTGGGAGTAGTAGGAAATGAAGGGAATATCCAACCTTGTCCTTATATCTCACTTTTAGCCACCACACACCCAGAGATGTGAGCAACCTGTGGGACTGCCCATTTTAGGGTGCTCTAGACTGAGAGTTCAGAGTCAAAGGAAAGAACCTGACTCCCTTAAAAACAACACGATGCTGCTACAGGGTTCAAAAGAGCTGGGATTTCTTCCTCAGCATGTGTAGATTAAACAGCTTTTGGGGGAGGATAACATCTTACATGAGACTGTTGATTTCTATGGTGTCATAGAGATGAAGACAGTTTCACCTCCCCATCTTTCCCACCCAGCTGAGTGCTGCACACTTTGGTGCAATATTGGCTGGTTCGTCAGAGGCTGCGAGAACAAAGCTTTGCATCTGGGATCTGCTCCCACCTTACACATCGCCCCATGCCCAGACTTCCACCAAGTCATAGCCCCACGATGAACCTGCTTCAATGCCTCTGTGCCCTTCCTGAGCAGCGTGGGTCACCACTGACCTCAGCTGAGGGTCTGCCTCTCATGGTCAAGCACTCACCATGCTCTGGATGGCCGAATCCCCTGGGAACGGGATAGCAGAAACCCCCAGTGCATCCACAAGTCCAGTCGTAAAGCTGGTAGGGTTGTCTATGAGGCTCCAGGTGCTGCTGAGGTTGGAGCAGAGGGAGTAGGAAGAGCTGCACATCTGGGAAAGAAGGGACTTCATCATCCCATTGCGTCCCCCAGAAACCAATCCTGACCCCTCTGCCTTCTCTGTTCTCCCTTCATTCTAGCCACCCTCACCTTGCCCAAGCTGCGGCTGCCTTGGCACCGCTGCAGCTGTGCCTCCAGAGTGCTGTTCAGCCCTTCTGCCTGGCTCAGCTTGCTTAGGAGCTCGTCCCGCTCCTCCTCCAGGGCCCGCACGCGTTTGCGGTACTGGTCCTTCTCGATCAGGCTCTGGGAGTATTGTAGCTGCACCCCATCGCGGCTCTGGATTGCCTGCAAGGAGCCAGGCTGAGAGTGAGAAGAAGCAGAGCACTGCACTGCTAATCCCAACCTCCCACCCTGGCATGGATGAAGAAGATCCACTGGGGAAGGAGGGGGTATCCAGAGCAGAGAAAAAAGCCCTGGTCCTGCTGGAAGGCAGAGAGCCAAGGGGGAGAGCAATTTACCTGGTCCCGCTCTTTTTCAATCTCCTCCAGCTGCAGCAGCACTGTGTTCATACGATGCTTGTAGAGATCACAGTCTTTCTGCAGCGTCCGGTATTTCAGCTGCAGATCTTCCACCTCCTGGAGGTACTGGCAACAGCAAGCAGCGAGCATTAGCCCTCCTGGAAGTGACTGCTGTGGCTTCCCAGCCCCCTCCCTCCCCTCTCTTCCAGGCCCTGCTCAGTGCATGGGGAAGGGGAGCGGTGAAGGATGCTCTACCTTATCCCTCAGCTCTTCAGCCCACTGCAGCTCATTCTGCAAGGAGTTGAGTTTCTGGCAGAGGTCCTGCCGGTCATCTTGGGCTTCCTTCCAGTCGTGCTCCAGGATGTCCAGCAGGATCTGCTCAGAGCCTGGCACTGGGCCCTCACCAGGCGTCTAGGAGGTGAGAGAGTACCATCACTGCACCACAAGCACTGAGGGAGCACCAGTCCAGGGCAGTGACAGGCAGACTGGCACAACTCCCATCATCACACCTGCATTAATCTACTGTGTGCTCCAAGGCACAAAGTCACACTTGTGAGCACATCCAAGAGTCACAGAGCTGGAAACAGGCCCAGAAGCAATGCTAGCCACCACAGCCAAGCAATATGCCCAGAGGAAGAGACAGGCCAGCCTAGGACAGTGATTTCCTCCATCTTTCCAGTGCCATGTCCACAAGCACTGGGAGTGCCCCAGGAAAGGAGGTGACCTGGCACCTGCCCTGCCCCGCCAGGTACCTGCAACATGCCCTGCAGCTCCTGCAGTGATGCCGTGAGCCGCTGGTTCTCAGCCCACAGCTCGGACACGGTGTCAGGGTGGCCCCGCTCCTCTGCCTCTCGCTGGGGCAGCACAGATGCCTGTTTCCGCAGCAGGCTGCACTCCTCCTCCAGGCTGGTCACTTTGCATTTCAGCTGGTCCACCTGCAACCCAGGGAAGAAACAGAGTCTGACACACACAGCCCTGTACCTCTGCCTTAGTGGGAGAGTGAAGCAGAGAGGATGCTGGGCAGAAGGGTCTGGGGGCGAGGAAGGCGAGGGCTGGGCAACCACGAGAAGGACTATCCTCCTGTTGGGCCAGGGTTAGCACAGCTGCACACAAAAGCTTTTCCCTGCAGGGCAAAGGAGGAAGATGCAATTGCGTAAGCGCATTCAGTCTCAGGATCCTCTCTTGGTGCAACAATTTTCTTGCTACCTTAGGGCATCCTCAGTGCAGCTGGCCTTGACCCTGGGTGGATCAGGAACCTCTGCTGCACTGCCAGGGCCAGCAGCTATGAGTCTCTCAACGGCTTCCCAGCTCCTAGAACAGCTGAGAAACAGATTTGCAGCAGAAAAATCCACTGGAGGCTATCCAGTGCAAGGAGGCCACCTCTGGCCTGGGAAGGATTTTAGGCTCAAGCTGCTGGAGGCTGCAGAGTACCACAGATGCATCATCACACCCTGGCCTGATCTCACACTCCTCCACCAACATATCACTGTAGACAGGGGAGGTCAGTTACTTTTAGGAGCAAGGAAGGTCCTCAAAGACCTGTAACAACTGATGAGGGTGATCACAGAACCAGATTTTCACAGCCAGGTAAGGCTTTGAGTGCAAACGGGACAAGGGAAACCTATCAAAGCCACCAAGAACTAAGCAGCACTGCCAAAATTGCCAAGGAGGGAGTCGGGAACCAGGTTACTTCTGCATATCTGCCCAAAAGACCTAGAATGGCTTTCGGGGACCGGCCACTTCTGGACCTGGACACCAAGAGGGAAAGGCAGGCTGGGACCTGATGGCCCACCCTGCTTCCAGGGGGATTTCTCCACCCCAGTCACTGGCAAGCAGTTCGCCTCCCTGCTCAGAGGAGGCCCAGGGGAGCTGGCATTGGAGGCCCAGGGGAGCTGGCATTGGCAGGAATACTGGATAAAAGGTAGGGGAGGCTGGCAGAGCAGGATGAGGAATAAAAGATAACCGTGGGGCTACGTGAAAGGTCCAGGCCCAGACTGGTGGGGGGAATGCCAGGAGGCAACAGAGCACTAAGGAAACTGGGTTATTAATAGATTCAAGGTAGGGCTGTCCTTGCCCAGGCAGGAAATGGGCGTGTGTTTGCTGGAGGTGAGAGCTTGGCAGATGGAGTGCAGTGTCACGAATTCCTTCAGGTATGCAGCATGAGTCTCCAAAACGTCATGAGACGAGGAGGCGGTGGAGAGCAGCAGGGAGAAGGGAGGCAGAGCCTGGGCAAAAATGCTCCTTTGAGCATCAAGGCAGGCTGGGCAGAGGTCCAGGCAGCACGCAGGCACCCAGCGCCCCGTGTGAGGGTGGCTGCACAGCCACCATTCTCGCTAAAAAGAGGAAAATGCAAGCCCTTTCCTGGGGAAGGAGCAAAAGACAAACACGCAGCTTGACAGAATCAGCTGCCTGCTGCATGCCTGTGCTGCCCGGACACAGCACAGGCGCCCATCAGCAGAGCAGGCAAAGCAGGACAGCGAGTACACACAGAAGACAGGGCACCTCATGGTACCAATGGCCAGGCTGAGAGCTGAGAGTTGCCAGGGAAGGTATTGCCCTGGCAGCTCCTCTGAGGAGTTGGTTCTGACTCCTCTAGGTGATGTATCTCCAGCTGTCCCAGGACAGTGGCCAGTCTCCCACGCCATGCCCATGACTTGGATGCTCTGCCCTGCTCAGGGCACACACCCCATCAAAAGCAGGGGCACTCACCCCAACACAAGTCCCACCTGTCATCAGCTCCTTCACGCTCACAGGCCACCACACACGGACATCCGCATGCATCCCCCCTTGGCTGTCAGACCCCTACCACCTCCCACTGCCCACCCCTGTAATCCCTGTGGGGCCATACCACCAGCTGCAGGTCCCGGCTCCGCAGCACGGCCATGTTCTTCTCCTCACAGAGCTGCGCATAGCGCATGGCCATCATGTAATTTTCATCCTTCAGCCTCAGCAGCTCCACACTGTTGGTGTCCCACTCCTCTCTCAGGCGCTTGCAACGCTCCTGCACCTTCAGGAGCTCCTGCAGCTGCTGCTCCAGCCGGGCCTGCTCTTGCTCCAATGCCTGGTTTTTCACCTGGAGCTGGTGCTCCTTCAGCAGGTGCTCCTTCCGCTGAGCCCTCACCTTCTTCACCTCCATCATCAGGAACTGAGTTAGTCCCTCAGGGCCTTCCTCATCTGAGGGGAGACAAAGGAGAATCAGGTCCTGGCTGCTGAGACAGAGGTAACCCTAAAAAAAAGCAACCCAACGTTGTGTTTTCCATCAAGGGGTGCCAAGCTCTTCTGTGGGTTTGCAGCCCTTCTTGTCCCAGGTTTATGGCACCACAGTCCACCACACACATACCTATGGCCCCTCCCTTCCAGATCCAGAGCACAGAACTGTTGGGGTTCCTTGCACACAGGTAGCATGAATCAGGGCTTCATACATGCACATGCACAGATTTCTGGCCCTTCCCACACAAGCAGCAGCTGAAGGGGGGACAGAGCACTTGTCCCTACCCAGGATCATAGAGCAGCGCTGGGCTGGCTCCCTCCCTGTCAGCCGGGTGTAGTGCTCTGGGTAGTAGAACTCTAAAGACTCCAGGAAGGCTTCGTAGCCTCGCTTCCCACGGCGCCGGAGGATGTCCATCAGGTAACCTGGAAGAAGAGATAAAAAGCTCGGGTGAACTTCCTGCAAACCAGAGAGAAAACAGTATCTCCACCAGTTCTGCTTCCATCCACAAGAACGGGAATGGCCGGAGGAGGGAATGGGTTTGGAAGCACTGCCCTCCTCTGCGTGCACTCGGGGTGGAGGCACAGAGGACAAGAGGGAGGTCTGGCTGCAGAGCATCTCAGAGAACAACAAAGCCAGGGGTAGCACTGCAAGTGGGAGGGACCAGGAGGCCACACCACCACATGCTGGGTAGCATCCACTGTGTGTCAAAACCAGGTTGTCCCCAACAAACCAGGCCCATCTAAGTGCAAGTTTGTGCTTTCTCCCACCTGTCTGGTTGCTCTTGCACGGGAAACGGCATGAATTCAGCACCTCCTCCTCATCCTGCTCATCTATCACACGGCACTGGCGCAGGTACGGGGTGAGCTTTGCAGGGTTCAGGGAGCGGGTCAGCTGGTGCCGTGCACTCTCAATCTTCTCCCAGATGGTGTCTTCTTCCTCCTCTTGCTCCGAGAGGCTGCAGGCTTGGAGAGAGGCATTCTCCAGGGCTGGGAGGATAAAAGGAAAGAGGAGGTCTGAGGAATGATGGAGTAGCACAGGGTAAAAGGCATGAGTAGGCATGGGAGAACATGAGTCGAGGTATGATCCTGCAAATGATTTGATAGTCTTACAAGTGGGACTCAGATACATCAGAAGCCATTTTACATACAAATTGGTCCAGCGGGATCTTGAGTGTCCACCCAGGGCCTTAGATATGCAGAAGGTAGTGGTTCATAAAGAAGTTAGGTGCATATACAGTAGGAAGTCGAGCAAAGAAGTCACCTTCATCCCCAAAGTACTTTTAAATCCCCCTGACCCTCACACATCTTCCCTTTTTCTCCATCCCTGAGAACAGGAAACTCTCAGGAGCAAGAGTTTTCACAGCCTGGGACATGTTCTCTCATAGTGGGGTTGGAGAGGAGGGTTTTCCCTGGGGATCCATTTACCCTGTGCATGCCACAAGTGTCAGTGACCAAGCTGAAGTTCTCAAGGGCACTGTTCCATAGCACACATTGGTTACAGGTACTGGAGTCAATGGGGAATCACAGAAGTATATCTTCCATGTATCTTCCACGTATCTTCCACACATCTGTGTGGAGCTCTGGAAATATGTAGCAACAAGGCAACCCCTCTGTCAACCAAATAAAGCAAGAGTGACCCCTTGAAGTTCATGGGCCGAAAATCCTTACAGCAGTGGTGAACCTGCTCTATTAAGTCCTACAAGCTGCAATGGAACAGGTATGTGCAAGGATCTCTCTTCCCAGCTGTATATCAACTCAACCAGCATTACTCATTTTCACTTGAGAATAAGATCTGTTTCACAGGCCACCACGTATCCTTTTAGCTGGCAAGGCAAAGCACAGCAAATTACCTTCTGAGACCTAGAAGCCATTTCTCTTCTCCAGTACGCACTGTTACCTGCCACTCTGGTGCTAGCATCAAGTCCAGCTTTCCTGCCCCATCTATACAAACATCCCCAGGGGCAGTGTAGAGGTTCATGCTGTATGAAGGCAGAGAGAAGGAAATCTCCCTTTCCTTTTCTCTGGGTTTTGGGTTCTGGTTTGTTTTTTTTTTTTCCTTTCTTGTGGTGAGAATGATATCATGCGATTTCAGACAGCCAACTAACACAGCAAGGAGGACGGCTGAGAGAGCTGGACAAGAAGTTAATCCTCCAAGCAGAAATATGGGAGGCTCAGGATCTGCTGGATGATAATAGGAAAAGAGAATTGTTGAATCCACAAAAGACACTCAAGTGTCTGATTTCCACCACTAAAGGGCTTAGGAGTCTAAATACCGATATAGATCTGGATCATCCTAGGTTGAATACAGAAAACAAACTCTGTTTCTTGGAGAAACTGATCTCTCTCATTTGGGACAGGCTCGCTTGCCACAGAGACACAAGTATGCTGAAGGAGGACGCGACAGCAGGTCACAGAAGTTGCGCTGTTTTGAGCTCCGCTCCTCGGCAGCAGATTTATGCCTGTAAATCAAAGGGTTTCTCCAAGAAACCCAAGCCGACTGTGCAAGCAGAGACCAGCTTCTCGGCAGGCAGGCTCGGCTGAGAGAAAGAAAGAGAGAGAAGCGAAGGGGTCTGGGAGCCGGTACCCCTCCTCCCGCCCGCCGCGGCCCCTCCAGGCCGGGGGGGCTAAGGGGGGAGGCAGTGCTTCCCCTTTCGGCCAGCCCAAAGACTCTTGTCGAAGAATGGCCAGCCAGAGGCCATCCCTGAGGAGGTGGCTGGGAAAGAGGAGGAGAAGAGGAGCAAACACCCCACCATCACCGCATTCCACCCAGAGCTCGGGCGAGACTCACGCCCCCAGCCGCTCCGGGGCGATGCCGTCGGGCGCGGCGGCAGAGGGGGACACAGCGGGGCTGCGCCGCCCCCGAGGGCTCCGCGAGGCCCGGGGAGAAGCTCCCGTCCCCCGCTCCCGACCAGGGGCTCGTCCCTTACCCGCCATCCCCGCCGCCGGCCGGGCTGCGCCCCGCTCCGCACCGCTCCGCGCCGCCGCCGTCTCACCGCCCCGGCAGGTGTGTCTGAAGCGCCCTCCCCACCCTGCTGCACCTTCCTTCCCTCCCTCCGTCCGTCCCTCCCTCCTCCAGCCGGCTGGGAGGGAACCGGCAACCCCCCGGGCAATGGAGAGCCCAGCCCTGCCCGCCCCCCGAGGGTCGCGGTGGCACTCACCGGCGGGGCGGGGGCGGCCTCCTCCCCTGGCCTCTCCCGCTTTCTGAGACTCTCCAGCTGCTCCTCACCTGGGCGAGCTAGGGAAGGGTTTTCCTCTGCGTCTGTCCCGTCTTCCCCCCCCCCTCCTCCCCCGCCACTCCCCCTTAGCCCCGGGATGGAGCTGCTCTCCGGAAGGATGTGGCTCGCCAGTGACTTCTCTTCCGAAACACACACGGCTTCACCTCCCGACAGACCGGCGGGGGAAGGGGGTGCCCCGCTTGGCCTCCCAGCCAGGGTCCTACCCGGGCCGGGGGCGTGGGTGTCTCTCCTGGCAGGGCACAGCCTCCTCAGCTCTGCCTGCAGAGAAGAGGCAGGAGGAGGGTTTTTGGTTCAAGGGCTCCAGAAGTTGCTGCCTGGCCACCCCAGGTGTAGGGCAGGTTCTGGGTGGGTTGGGGAGAGGGGGTGTCAAGCAAGGCTAGAAAATTAAGTGGTGGAAAGAAGCCCGGTCCATGCCGAGAAAAGGTTCCACAGGCTTAATTTTGGCCCCCAGTCCTCAGTAGTGTCTGTGGGTGGAGGTGGAGCTTGGTGAGAAGGCACCCCCGGAGCAGTGTGACTGAGCCATACCCCAGGGCATGCAAGGGCTTGCACCAGCCTGCCTGACCAGGCACTGAGAACCCCCAGGCCAGGGGCAGATGCTGGGAAGCCTTCCTCCTCCCCCAGTTCAAGTAGTCACAGCAATCCCAGGAGTGGATGTCAAAGAGCATCCCAAAGACCTCGCATAGGTAATCTCCACCCCTGCCATGTATCCAATTGCCCAAATCTGTGCATACCGCTGGGACTAGGAGGGGTCTGGGAGAGATGGAATTGGACACTGTGGTTCAGTCCCAATGTCATATGCCCCCCCCTCAAAGGATAAGGCGTTTTTCATTTTCTCTAGCAACCCCATTTCACTCTCATTTCTTGACTCTTAACCGTGTCAAACCTCAGACCTCAAGTGGCCAGGACAGACAGTGTGGGCTTTGTGCAAGAGATTCCCAAAGCAATATCAAACTCATAAGAAATGGGAGTTCATCTGACTCCCCCCAGCCTCGGGGTCAAACGATAGGGTAGCCCAAAGTAGTGCTGTGCAGCCCTCCAAGGAACTGGACACAACATGAAGGAGCTCTACATTGCTCCTGTCCCTGCCAACACGTTCCCAAAAGGGAGATGCCCTCAGCATCCCACCTCTGCAGCTTCTAGACCCCACCTCTGCACGGAAACCTTTCTCTCCTCCCTCGGAGAAGTGAAGAAACCAAAGCGGACAGAGTATGAAACAACCTTTAGGTATGAGCTGGGCCCACTCCCCTAAAGGATTCCCACTGCACCCAAAATGAACATCTTCATTTGTTTCTCCTCCAGGGCCAATGGCAGACACATCCCCTCTGCTCCCCACAGGGCTCCTCCACCAGCTTCAGCAAGGTGCTTTGAGAGAAGGGAGGCTTTAGGAAGACCTTTTCCCCACGCTGCTATGTTGTTTTCAAGACCAAGCATAACCCCCATCGGGGAATTGAGACTGTACCAGTGTGATGCACAGAGCATCGCACAGATACATAGCATTTTTGTTGCAAAACATACACAGGTATTGAGCAAACACCAGGCACACGGGCACATGCAGGGCTTTTGGCAAACACCACCTCCTCTCGCATGGCACCCGTCCCAACAAGCACCGGTTGACACCCCAAGCGTATGAATTTGCTGCTGACTCACCCCCTCTGCATGGGGTCCCAACGGCTGCCTTCTCCTCCCTTGCAAGCCCAGTGCTGCACAGCTCCCTCACAAAGGTATGTGCTGACCCAGGACCACCAGCAGCAGGGTGCAGCTCCGGTCTCCAGCCCTTACCTCCAGCCAGAGGCACCCAGTTGAGTGATCAAAAGCAAGTACAAGCAAGGCTGCCTGCAGGGAACCCGCTCTGACTCAACCCATGTCAATTTTTGCCTGCTCAGTTATTCTCTTACAAACAAGCCAGGTCTCTCTCTTTCTAGTGAAAAGATTTCCTGAGCAGGATATTATGTGGTGATAGAAGATAAGATCTCCACAGTCACGATAAAAGCCCCAAAACAAGGGGCTTGGTTTTTCTCATTCACCCAGAGAGAGATGAACTCAAGGCTGATGTCAAGGAAACCTCTCCCTCCACCCACCCCAACCCCATGGGCAATGGCTGTGGTGCTTTGTGACTCAGACTGTGCAGACATCAGATGGAGCAGGTCCCACATCAAGAACCATTAGTCGCTCTCCTTCATGAAGAATGTCTTGTGAGCTCAGCAGGTACCCCAGGAGCAGGCAGACCATCCCTGAAGGCTCTGAGCTGGGCAGATGATCTCAACAGATCAGACACGCAGCACCTGGGAGGAAGCAGATGGTCTGTCCCAGTTTTTTGACCAGGGTATGGAGGCACAGAGATGAAGAGCTTGCCCTTCGGAAGGGACCTGTGGTCATACAAGACAAACCCATTCGTCTGAGATGCACAGTCCCACCTGACTGCACATGCTCACAGCCAGGTATTACGTTTCCAAAATAGCTTTACTTTTAGAAGCTGCTTTTGTGCTGGCACACTTGAGTTCATACTAGGTATGACATCGGGGCATTTGGGTGGGTTTTTTTTGTGTTGGGTTGTTGGCTTGGTTGTGGGTTGTTTTTTTTTTTTTCAAATCCTGACCAAAATAGTCACACTGGTAAAATTTTCCAGGCCACGCCGGCTCACACAGGAAATCTATGACAGGCCAGCAAGTGGTGAGCCACCCGTTGTTTCCATCACCAGAGGAAGGGGTTAGCACACATGGCCCACAGAGCATGACAGGCAACTGGGTCTTCTGAAGGACCTTGCGGTGTGGGTGCAACCAATGGCATTAAGAGGTCAGCGGGATCCCTCGGAGGCGAGCGAGACGGTGATGCGGGTAGCAGGGCTTGGTATGCCACAGCACCGCATCACTTGTCCCCTCCTGGAAAGATTTAGGAAGGTCTGAGGCGTGGAAGGAATTCATCAAATTCCTGATTGTGTGGCTAAAATTATATATAAAAATATAAAAATAAAAGTATAAAGCTCAACCTGTGGTTACAGATGGTGAGCATAGATGCTTTGTAAAGTCCTGCCCTGTGTTTTGGGAAGCGTGGTATCTTTACAAACCTGCCCTGAAATCTCCTACCCATGCAGTGTCCGTAATGGGAGCTGGTCAGAATGTCTTCAATAATATATTTCTTGCTTGGTCCTTTTTCTTTTTTTTTTTTTTTCCAATCAAAATATGCTATTCTTCTTGCAGCCCAGTGGTTTGCAAAGACCTACAGCTTCCAATGAAGTTTCAGGTGGGAGGTTTGCTAAGGTCCAGGGTGGTCTCCCTAGTCAGGTCAGGGAAGAGAGTTCTAAGTATCCCGCCCCCTTCCCCCAGTAATAATAGTAACTTCTACCCTGCAAGAGCGGTTCCAACACGATTTGGTCTCATGAAAAAACTCGGCAGTTTTTGTTCCTGTATGGAACAAAAACAAATGCTGAAAACACAAAAGAGGTTGTGAAACAGAATTATCGACTCCAGCCTGATCTAATTGGCTCATACGCTGGTTCACACCAGATTAATTAACACACACAGAAAAAAAAAAAAAAACCAAACCAACTTTTATTTTCCTAATGACATTCATTAAACCCGGTGTTTATATTAACAACCTTTGCAAGGACTTTGACTACCTGCTCATCTCCCTGACACTTTTCACAGCCGATGTAAGACTGCCCCAGCAAACTGATAGTGGTTTGGTCCCTTCACAGTAGTGGTGGTGACTGCAGAAGAGGGGGAGAAACAAGCTGTCCCATCCCCCCCCCCAAAAAAAAGGATAAGTGGCCTTCATGGCAGGAAGGAAATGCGTGTATCTGTGTGTGGAGATAGCAAAACAAGCAAATATTTCCTTCAGCATTCCTCCCCCTCACAAACACACCCATCGCCTGGAGCTACAGGAGGCAAAAACGTGTGGGGGCCTTTTGGGAAGGTGTTGGCAACACACCTCTGTCCTCATTAGGGCGTTGAGGTGTGCAGGGTGGCAAGGAAGATCTGAATTAGAGTAGGCTGATGGGATTCGAGTCACCGGGTTGAGCTTCCTCACAAGCTGCCTGTGCCAAAGGGGCTGCACCTCAACAGGCCTGAGCCTGGAAATCTCCTCCTGCTTGGCTGCTACCTCAGACTTGTTCGCAGTTGCAATTGCCTTACTCTTAAAGCATTATCCCTGTGGGATTGGTCCCAGCTTTTTTTTTCCTCTCTCTCCAGAAAATGTGCCAATTGATGGTGCATCTTGCTGCTCATTGTGGATCCAATTTGGTTGGCTGCTACTGCATCAGACTTTGCAAAGGGACTATTAAAGTCTGCCCTCCACGGCACAAGAAGTGTCCAAACATGGACTGTACAGAGGTCACAGTGAATTCAAGGAGCAGTACCTGCTCTCCCCAGGTATGACCGTGTCTGTCTAGAAACTAGGAGTGAATACAGCTCTCCAGCAAAGGATCCACCTTTGGTTTTTAGTATGCAAAGAGAATTTGACTCTATGAAAGAATTTGACTCTATGAAAGAAGATTTTCTATCAAAGAAAATCAAAAAGAATTTTGACTCGTGAACCACATGGACTGAAGATGTATACATGAAGAGGAGGCAGATCACACCTGCTTTGGGCAGAGAAGAAATGACTGTCCAAGAGGCAAGGCAATGGGGGAGGGAGCCCAGAGAAGGAACAAACCCAACTGCATTTTAATTGAAGCAGGAAACAGCTCACCAAACCCACCCTCTTTTCCTTAGTGCTTTCCTTGCATGCTGAGGCTGCAGCCACCAGAGGTCAATGTGACCACGTCAACCTCCGCCAGCTCTTGTTGGGTGCTCCACAGAGCCCTTTTGAAACTGGGACAACAGAAATATAAAGTAGGTAGTGTTTTCCACCTCTCAGGACATAACTTTGGAGTAGATTTGCATGTAAAGCAAAATTCAAAGCATTAATCACAATGTGACTTCAGCACTACCCTTGAAAAAAGGGCTTGAGAATGACAATGTCCCCAATTAGCATCCTGCAAACACTCTGAATTGAGACCCTGTTACTTGCCCATGGTCCTACAGGACCCCACAAGTTCTCCAGTCACTCTCATACTGCTGGTTTCAGTGTCGCTCAGGTGTTTTCATCAGTCCCAGACCTACCCTGTTAGCACAGGTGGAAATGGGCTATCTATCTGTCCTACCCTGAGACCCACTTCTGCTCCCTGGGGCATAAGGTTTGTCCCAGTGAATGAGGTCTGCCATAGATCCAGGCTGGCTGAATGAGAACTGACCTGGAGCCAGAAGGCGGCAAATGGGTTAAATGAGCAGGGTCATCAATCTGGATTAGAAGTCAGAAAGGGAAGATGGCACTGTGCAGAACAGAAATCAATATGTCTAGATAGCTCTGTAGCATCCAGCCATTCCTCTGTACTCCCACGTGTACCAGTTACCTTCTCCTCTCCACCCCACCTATGTCTTCGCCTAGACCTCCTCAAAGAGTCACAGAGAGGCCATTTCCACCCTAGCCTCCCAACCCCTTTATCATCTATGTGGACACCTAAGTAGTGAGACCAAACAAAACACTCCTACTACCATTCCAGCAGAGCTCCAGCCTTATCTCCAGTCTTGTGGGATGTCAGGTTTCCCTAAACGAGAGAAGTTTTCTTCTCCAAGAAGATTCCACTGGACTAGAGAATCATCAATGGTTCTCTGTGCAAAGCTAGCCAGCTGCCCAGGCCAAACATGTTTCCACCATCTCATATGAGCTCTAGCTTAGGATGGGAACAAAGACAGACCAGAAGGCAGGGTTTGCCCTTGTGTTTGCAGGGCAGCTAAAATTGAAGACACCAAAACAGTGAGAATCACCAGCACCACCTCAGATGCCATCATACAGATGAGCAAGCTGACTGTGAGCAGTTTGAATTTGGAAGAACAAAGCATCACCAAGAGATTAGCTGCTTAACTGGGAGCCCTCTCTGCCCACTTCAGAAATGCCCTGGTCCCTCATGCAGCTTTGACAGGAGGGAAGGAAGGAGCTTAGATGGAAAACACCATTTCCATCTTCCCTTCTTCCTCCCCAAGATGTTCAGTCCCATATGGTTCCTCTCCTGAGCTGGTACACGAGCATAGCCCAGAATCTCTATCAGCCAGAGTTCCTAAGAGCCACTGTCAGGCTGAGACTGGCTAGATGCTGATGGAGGAGGAGCAGGAAAGGGCAATACCATCCCATAACACTCGTGACACTGAACACGTGCCATGTTCATGAGGAAGGAAGATGCTGCCCACCAACAAATTTGCTCCATAAAGCAATAGAAGACATAAATTAGGTCCCCCAAGCCCCTCTTCTGCTACAACAATTGGGGCTTTGAGGGCACAGGCTGGTAATGTACATGGGAGGGCACGTTGGCATTTCAGCCTGCAATCCATCAAAGCTCCAGCAGCAACCGTCAGAGGACAGATCCTGCTTCATCTGTGCACCTGGCCTTGCAGTTCATGGTTTGGGCAACAAACCCTAGCTTGGTGGTTTTCTAGCCCCAGGAACACCTGACTGTCCCAGGGAGGGCAATGCAACTGCAAGAGAGGGAGGTATGCTGAGACTTTTCTGGGGTTTCAGTAGGCCAGGACCAGGCCAGGACCTTTTCTCCATGGCTGGGGAGCAAACCTGTCCAGGACTCAGGGAAAAGAGCTGAGCTCATGCTAATGGGGACAAAGTATCTCTGGAGAGAGCAATGAACAGTCACTAGCACTTGTAACACTGCTCCAGAGCCATAGGGTGGCACCACCCCACCGTCCAACCCCTTGGGGAACGAGGTGGCTGGGGAAGTGCCAGGGCAAAGCCCAGAAGCCTTGGGTCAGCGTGGCCTTCTGCTGGAGCCCTTGCAAAAGGAAGGATATAGGGAGCCAAGGGCTGTGCCTGTTCCTGCCACGCAGACCTGCCAGGGCTCCTTGCTTCTGACTGCTGAGGCCCTTCCCAAGCCTTTCCACTCTGAAGATGCTGGACCCACACCAACAGGCACCCACTCCCTTCCATCTCTGTCCTGATCTACGCCAGGGCCAGCTACTCTCATCCTACAGTTGATCAGAGATCAGTGCTGCACGGAGCCAGGACCAGGCTTACCTGCAGGACAGCAAAGGGGCTGTAACTCCCCTCTGCTCCCCTTAACACTGCCCAATGGGGTGCGCTCCAGGACATCTGTCAGAGGTGGGTCTGCACAGAGCACCCCTCAACCCATGTTCAGCATGAGCCAAAGGTTACAAACCAAAGCTGAGACCCGACAAGCCTGGTACAGATGTCACCTCAGCCAGAGCGGTTAGGTGCTGGAGGTGAAGGCAAGAGCAAAATATCTTGGACCTCATTTCCTTCTCCACATACCATCATGGCCACACCAGATGCCCTGCAGGATGTGACCCTAGATAACACGGGAGGTCTTGCAGCCTTTCTGCCTGCTGCCCGGGCTCTGTGCTGGAGCCGCTGTGGCTAAGTATGGTGTGATTTGTAACCTTCCCCTAAGCACTCTTCCATGCCTGGCATTCCCAGAGCTCCCCATTCCTGTGTCCCAAAGCAAATACACCCAGCTACCTCATTGGCTTGGCCTTTTCCCCTTCAGACCGTCCTGCGGAGACCAGCATCAGATAAAGCCAGAGACTACCATGGGAGGAATCAAAGCCTGGGGTGCAGCAGGAGCTGTGCCTCACTTTCCAGGAAGCCGACAACCAGATCTTCGCAAGCCCCAGGAACTTAACCGCAGCCCCCTCCCCAGGAGCTGGAAGCCCATTTCCCCTGGGAAAAAGTTGTGCCCTGCCCCAGGGATGCGTTCTCTGGGCTGAGAGCCACAGACAGATGCTAGCTGGAGCCCGCCCAAGAGCAATGAGCTTTCCAAGTCCTTTCCCTTTCTTGGGGGGTCTGGTAGTCACATAAACAGGAAAAGCCTGGCCCTCTCCCCCCTCTTCCACAGCTCTGCCTCCCTCCCCTCCTCTCCGACGTGCGCCGGCGCAATATGAGCCCCAGCGTTGGGCTGCTTGGCCCCCACGGGAGGAGCTGCCGGCTGGCCCCTGACCTCCAGGCTCCGCATTTCCTGTGGCAGCCGAGGAGGGAGACGAGGCCCCTTCTTCCAGATGCTGGGGCTGGGCGTAAAGGGGCCTCTGAGGGCCAGCCCAGGGCGGGGAGGAAAGGTCGTGGTGGTCCTTTGCCAGTATGATGAGGTCCGAGGAGGCAAAGATGGCAGCTGCCCCGGGAGAGGTGGGAGCATCGCCAGGAGAAGGAGCCTCTAGCCAAAATGACAGGGCGAGGGCTGCTCTCCCGCCCCAGCCCTGCAGTCAGCTCTGCAAACCCTTCTTTATCTCCTGGCGCTTATTTTTAAAAGCTTTGTGGCCTTCCCTCCTAAAACCAAAGGCGGCCACACCGGGTCAAAGTGGCTGCCCAGGAGGGACCAGAGCTGGCGACTGCAGGAGAAGGGTGCAGTTCCTCCTCCAGCTCACACAGTCTCCCTTGCAGAGCCCAGCGCTGTTAACCTCCAGCAAGCTAAGCCCAGCTGCAGGAATTGGTGCCTGTCCTAAGATGAAAAAGCTGGGACTACTGCCTAGGAGGGTGTTCCCCTTTTCCCCCAGGTCCCTCTAGGGAGGACTAACCTAAGACAGGCATCTCCTGCCCCTCCGCACGTCTCCCATGGGGTCATCATGGGGAGCAGGACTGAGATCTCTGGAGAGGAACAGGGAGAACCGGGCCTTGCTGAAGGCATTTGGCTTGAGAGGCAGATCCTTGTTCCTGGG
Source organism: Numenius arquata (assembly GCF_964106895.1). NCBI lineage: Eukaryota > Metazoa > Chordata > Aves > Charadriiformes > Scolopacidae > Numenius > Numenius arquata. The sequence continues at coordinate 75,878,882 of NC_133577.1, forward strand.
GTCCAGGTCCATGTTTGGGCTCTGTGCCAGCCCTGGCTTGTAAAAGCCCAGGATGCTGGCCAGATGTGATGCCCGCTCTTCACAGCCTGGCAAGAGGTGCCGGATGCCTGAGGAGAGCAGGGAGGGGGGATGGCATCCCGGATGGAAACCTCTGGCATGCCTCTGTGCTGATCTCCACTCTGCCCTGGAATGCGCCCGCCAGCAGCATGTGGGAAAGTGGAGTCAGCAGAGACCTTGGATGTGTCAGCTCCCCGGCTGAGTAAACAAGAGGAGCCCTGGCAAGCTTTCAGCCCCAAGCATCTGAGACCTTGAAAAAAGGGGGCTGGAGACGGGGAAGTTCTTCTGTCCCCTCCTTGGTCAACCCCTGAAAAATACCTCCTAACCTCTCCCCTACCTCAGGTGCTAATGCCACCTCTCACCCCTACCTCATCTGGAAAAGTGTGGGGAGAGACTCTCCCTGTGGCATTTCCAGCACCCAGGCAGATCTAACATCCCAGGAGGAAAAGGCCTCTGGGAGAGATGCTGCCACAAAAGGAGGGTCTGGAGAAGAAAGAGGTGGGATAAAAGGATTTGTCACTTTCCTTCCCCCACCACGCACACCCATCCGTGTTCCCTGGTCGTCCCCCAGGCAGCGGGGAGCACGGAGTATGGAGAGATCTTCCACCAGCAGTACTGGCACTGCCTCGGCGAGCACAGTGACAGCCAGGACAGAAGGGCATGCTGCAGTTCCCAAATAAATATCTCCCTGTCCTCAGCTGGGGGCATTCCTACCGGGGGATGCCAGCTCCAGCCACCCTCCCCACAGGTTTCACAGGGTCAAGGAGAGGCTGCAAAACAAGAGGTTTCCCCAGTGCTGGTTGGAGACATGCTCCCACCGCTCTTCAGGTTGCCAGCGTTGCCTCCCTTGTCTCCTCCATAAAGTGCACTCATGCGAGATGGCCCCTCATCCCCTCTCCACCTGTGCACAGGAACCTGGTTTGGGGTCTGGGGAAGAGGGATGGGCTGGGGGAGGCCCCCCCACATCCCACCGGTGGACCCCACCATCTCCTGAGGGGCGAGCTCCCGCGATAGCGGCTGTGCCCGCCTTCTGGCCACTGTCCCGTGTCCCCTATCGCTCCTCGGCAGGCGCAGACTCCCAGAGAATGAGCCATTGTTCCCCAGCCTGCGGCCTCTTCCTGTCCCCGTAGGGCTTCGAGACAAACAAAAGCAGAGCCAGACACCGTGGGGAGGAGGCTGGGCCTGCTCCCCTCCTCCAGATCCCGCAGCATCCCTGCAGGCAGGCAGACAGACGGATGCCCGCCTTGGGGGAATGGGCAGGGACACCCCTATTTTTAGCTGCCTCTGCATCCCCACCCCCTTCCTTCCGTGGGCCAAAAATACACTGGATGGACAGGCAAAATCATTATGATAAAAGAGTTGTCCAGGCCTTGTGTCCAACCACTCCCCTGGCTTTCACCTCTTCCCTTTGACCGGGACAGGTTCCTCACGCATGGTCTCTCTCTCCCGCACAGACGACTTATCTCTTGGTCCTCATCCCTCGCTCCCTTTATCCCCACATCCCCTCTCCGCATATCTCACCCTTCCTCATCCCCACACCCTGATCCCCATCTGCTCCATGGATGCATCCCCCATCCCTTGACAGTCCCCTCTCCCATGCCATGCCAACCCTGGGGACGTACTCCCTTCTCATGAGACCCTCCAGCTCTTCCTTTCCCCAAAGCACCTTCCCCAACCTCCTCATGCAATTCCTCCATCTCCAAAAGGCTCTTTGCCCTCAGAGCCCCCCAGTTTCCTCTTCCTCAACCCCATCCTCTGTGCACCCTTTCTCCCTGCTGCATCCCTCCTACTCTCACCATCTCCCCCTTTCTCTCCTTACCCCAGCAACCTTCATCCCACCTCCCCCCAGCCTGCATGGGCTTTAAACTCTTGCAGATGTGCTCCCCCTCCTTATCCTGCTGAGGGAATTTATTTGGGGGAGGGCAAACAGACCCCCAGATGCCCCCCCATGGATAGAGCTGCTTCTCCAAGCAGCTCCAATTGATATCTGAGCCCCCCAGTCCCTCTGGCACCTCCTTAAGGTCTATGAAAAGGAACCAGAGAATCAAGTTATGTTTGGAGGGGTTGTTCTGGGGAGATGTAATGTACATACATACATATATATTTTTACATCTCCTTTTCCAGTGCCTGGAAATCACAGAGGTGTTTCCAGGCCACAGGCAGTGGTTCCTGGATTGCTTCTGGTTTATGCAACACCCTCTCTCCCTTCCCAGTCATGTCCCAAACCCCCCCTTCCTTCTCCTCTTCGCCTGGGGGGGAAATCAGAGGGAGAGCACAGATCAGGGTCTGTCCCAGGGTCCATCCCTCCATTCTCCCTCCCACAACACCCCCCCAACACGCCTACAGCACCCCCATATCCCCAGCCCTTGAACAGGATGAGCATAGGAGGAGGAAGATGGGGAGGGTGGGAGGAGGAAGAAGGATGAAAACATTGGGATAGGAGGAGGTGGGTAGAGGGAGGGAGGCAGCCCGCCAGCAAGCCTGGGAACTCATCCCTACCTCCTCCTGGGCTTTGGCAAACCCTGAGGCTTTGAGTTCCCAGCACAGCTCCTGGGGGAAAAGCACCCCCCACCCCTGCCTTTGTAAACCCCACAAGTGGGATGTAGTCAGTCCCGTTCCTTCGGCCTCCCACTGATCCAGGGAGGGGAGCTGGAGGAATCAGTGGGAAAAATTAGAAATGGGCTTTTTACAGAGGTCAGGCCACCCTCTTCTAGTATGAGTGGGTCTAACCCAGTGCCGCTGCCTGCCCTGTGGCACCCACGTCCCTTCCCCAGTGCAGCACAAGGATGCTGGGAACCACACTGGTCTCATCCCTCTCCCCAGTTATCACAAAGGGCACAGAGCGAGGGACCCACAGCACAGTCACGAAAAATGGGCTGAGCCTGGCCCAGAACATCCCAGGAGGCACCACTGGTGGAGAAATCCTCCTGGTGAAGAAATTATGGGACATGAGGGATCCCTTATCCCCAAAGCCAGCACTGGCATCAGACTAGGGATGCACTGGGCAGACGCTGGGTGCCTCACACCTACCCCTCACCCCAGGGTGTCATCTCCTGCCACCACCCCAGCTTGCTCATCCTAAAACCGGCTCTGCCTCTGGCTCAGCCCCAGGGCAGTGAGATGCAGGGTGGAGGCAGCACTGAGAGCCACAGGAGGAGAGACCCAGAGGCACCAGCATGATGGGGAGATGAATGAGGCCACGCTGGGATGTGTGGTGGGGCAGGGGGCCCTATGGACCCCCCTCGCCATCATGGCAGCGGTCTGTCCCCCACTGCTGGTAGTAATTCCCATACCCATGTGGTATGTGCCCTCACGGCCACCATGAGGAGAATGGAAACATCTGGAAGTCACCCGCAAACGAGCAGTGCTCCCAGTTAATGAGGAAATATGAGCCAGAGACCCTGGGCAGCAACAGGATATCTGCTTCTTGTGCGCCAAGCGAGGCACCCCCTTCCCAGCCAGCCCCCCGCCTGCCCTCCTTCCCTGGGATATTTCCCAGGGGAAGGAGGGCAGGCGGGAAGGCAGCAAACAGACATGGTAAGGAATAGAAACCCAGGGGTGAGCACCCCATCCCCAAACTGGGCTGCCCCATCACCCTCCCTTATCTCCCCCCGGGGGCCGAGGAAAGGGAGAAGTGGCATTTTCTTCTCTGGAGGAGAGTCCTGCATCAGCCTCCTTCAGGCATCGAGTCTATGAGTACCAGGGGCTGCAAAGCAAGGTGGGAGGAAGGACCAAGTACCTGGAGATGTGGGGCAGAGAACTCAGCTTCCCTCCCCCCCAGCACCCTCCAACCCTCTCTCCATTCCTGTTGCACCCAGCCACCCATAAGACCTCAGCCCGACGGCAGAGGGATGAGCACCGGGAAGAAGGTGGGGAGGGGGAGGGGGGGGCAATGGGACGACAATTTGCACAGCCCCATCTTTGGTGTTGTAGGAATCAAAGCAAATCCTCAGCCAGGAAGGCTGCGGGGTCACTTGTCTGCTCCCATGATAAGCCCAATGGCCGGTTCTCTCTATAATGGTGAGACTGGTACCGCTGCCTGGGGCACAGGGTTACAGATGGGATGAAAGATTGGGGCGACTGAAGGTAAATGAGGTAGCCAGGCGTCTGTGGTGATGGGGCTGGGAGGGGTCCAGGTATTAGCTCCTGCCCAGGGCACCCATGGGTGGTACAGTGGCTCTGCAGCACTGTCCAGCCCCAGAGCCACCTCGCATTTGTCAGCTGAGGTGGATAAACAGGCCAGGAGGCAGGATTGTATGGATTTGCATTCCAGGCAGCTGTATATGAAAGAAGGGGGTCTCAGGAGGGTGCAACCCCTGATAGGGAACAGCCAGAGGGGCCGCACCACTTCTGCTAGTACCCAGAGGCCAAGATGGGTACTGAGTTCTGGAGCTGGTACATACCCTGGAGGTCTGGGGCACTAGCCCCAGAAAGACAGAAGTCAGAGCCCGGCTGGCATGGCCACAAGACCACAAGGTTTGTGGAGGGGTGCTGAAGAGGGGGGATTTCCTACCGCTTCCTGGAAATGGAACCCATCCTGGCCTGGAGCACAGAGATGCTTGGAGTAGGAGTGAGGAGGAGGAGGAGAAGGAGAAGGAGGAGGAGAAGGAGAAGGAGAAGGAGAAGGAGAAGGAGAAGGAGAAGGAGAAGGAGAAGGAGAAGGAGAAGGAGAAGGAGAAGGAGAAGGAGAAGGAGAAGGAGAAGGAGAAGGAGAAGGAGAAGGAGAAGGAGAAGGAGAAGGAGAAGAAGGCGGTGAAGAGCCAGCCGCCCCACGACGAGTGGAGCATGGCCCCTGTCCCATCTGGAAGAGATTTGTTCTGCATTCCCCGGCGGAGGCGGTTGCCGTCGCCTGGGCTCTGCTCCCCGCCGCAGCCCCTGCTGCAGGGCACGGGAATGGGGGTGAGGGGAGGGAGGTGGAGCCCCTCAGGCTGGGGGGAGAGATGTCCTGGCAGGCCATGCAGAGGGAGGAGACCCAAAGGAAGGGCTTTTTCCTGCTTCTCTCACCACCCCACTGGCATCCTCTGAGCAGGACATGGGGGAAAAGATGCTTAACATACCTCTGGCAATCAGGGAGATGCAAATCACTATTTGTCCTTTCCCTGCTAGTGCTCACCCCACCTCAGACCTAAGATACAATCTCCCTCAAAGATGTAGATTATCTTAGAAGTATCACCAAAATGCACAGTCCATGTGCTCTTGATCCCTAACGGAGAAGACCTCCACAGAAGGCAGAAAACCAACTATTCCATTTCACAGAGGAAAAGCCTGAGGCCAAGGGGCTGAGAACAGTGCCAAAATCCTACTGCTGCTTAGCAAACTTCTGAGCAATACAGTGCTCCTGCCCGGGCACCCCAGCACGGGCCACCTGGGCCTAGCGAGAGGCCAGGCTCCATTTTGACATCTGCTCTGCAGACATCTTGTCATCCCTTCAGCCAGGCCCTTCTTAACCCCAACAAGTCTTGTCTCGCCTTTGCCAGTAGAGACACCTCCCTTCTCCTCCATAGGGCCCTGAATAGGTGCTTGTGCCTGGCCAAGTGCTCCCCAGCAGAGCCACCAAGTCTCACCTAGAGGTCATGAGGGTGACAAGTGGCACTGATGATGCCGTACCCACCAGCAGGTTGCCCCTCGTTGGCACTGATAGGGTCTTATGCCCTGTGACCATCAAGGGACAAAGCAACAAAGCGTGATACCAGAGGGATGCAGTGTCCCGTATGTGGGCAGAACCCCCCCCGGTGCCATTAAGGAACACCTCCTTGAATTTACCCAGTGCCATCCCCTCACTCTGATCTGATGCTGTGCCGCTGATATGACACTTGTCCTGACCCTGTAATTCTTGTCCTGACCCCATAACACCCATGGGGCCCATGCAGCCTTCAAGGTGGCTCTTATCCCACAGTTAACACTCAACCCAACACTATCCACAGGTCCTGGCATGACCGCCCACCCCCAGATCCTATTCCTGGTTTCCTCTACCACATCACGGGCACTGGGGACTTCCCATCCAATGTGGGATGGGACAGCACCATGTGATACATGAAGGGGTCACACACACGGGGGAAACTCCTTTCCTTTGCCCCCGGCCAGGCTCCCCTAACCAGGTTTGCTGGTGACCTGGACTTCCCCCTTCCCCCAAACTCATTGAAGCCGGTGCCTGGGAGTAGGAGGCAGCTGATGCTGGAGGACGGGAAATGGCACTGGGGAAGCAGGGAGGGGAAGGGGGAGGGGGGGGCGGCAAAGAAGTTCCTGAAGTTTTCTGTCCTGGATAGTTGGAATAAATCTCATTTTCTCTGGTCTCCTTGCTGAGGAGAGGATTGGCTCCGCAGTGCTGCTGCCCGCCCTCCTCCTTCCCACGTCCCCTCCCCGCCAGCTTCGCTCCCTCTCTCCCGTGGCATCGGGGCGTCAGCCTGGGAGAGCCAGCCTTGGGGGGACAGCCGTGGGAAAAGGGAGGGGGGGGAAACGACTGCCCTTTCTCCCCTCCCTGCTCCAGGACGCAGAGCTGGTAACCCTCGGAACAAGTTACAGGGGCCCACGGAGAGCGTCTCCCAACTTTTCGGCTGGAGGACGGGAAAAAAAAAGTAATAACCCTGATTCGGAAGAGGTAAATCCTGAAAGTTTTGATTCCTCTGTATGGAGAGTTGGGGGGATTTCGGGAGCAGAAGGAAAAGGGTGGAGAGGGTGGTAGGAGAGGGGAGAAGTGGGAGGGGTGGCAAGGCGATGGAGACAGGGAGGATGGCGAAAAAGAAAAGGAGAAGAAGGCAGGAATGCAACAGGAAACTGGGAGGAAGGAAAGCGGGAGCGAGGAGAGGGGAGACAGGCAGGGGGGCGGGGGGGTGTCAAGAGAAAAAGGGGGTGAGGGGGAAGTCCCAAGGAAGAGGGGAAAGCAGCTGGGCACCCCCGTCTTGCACCCTGCTCTGGATATCCCTCGAATCTCCACAGGCTCTCAGGTGCTTCGATTGTGGGGGTTTGGAGGAAGAAAATGAGCACTTTTGGGGCAAGGGGGCAGGGAGAGGATGGCTGGAAACTGCCCGCCTTTGGAGCCCCAGCCTCCCTCCACATCCCAGTGTTTCTGCTTGGAAAAATACCCTTGTTATACAGAGAGATATAACTATATATATAGCAGCCGGCAGCACAGGAGTTGAACTCGGGCTTGTCCGCCTACTGCCCGGCACTGCTCCAGGGAAGCTGGAAGAGGCCCAGCCTGGCCAGCCGAGCCCTTTTCCCCCTTCCCCAAAAGCCTGTCCCAGCTGGCTTTCCCCATCCCAGAACAAAGTGACCCAAGTGGAGAGCCTCTGCCTCCCTTCCTCTGGGGAAAAGGGAGGTTTTTCGGCATTCAGGAAGGCTGGGAAAGCCTTCCCAGCCACCCACAGCCATTTCCACCCACTCTTCCCCCTGTTGAGACCACCCCAGACATTTCCTCGCCCTGTTTTGGAGTATGTCTCCTTTTGGGGGGGGCGGGGGGGGAGGAGGAATTGTGTGTAAGAAGAGGAGGAGGAGGGAAGAGGCTGCTTTCAGCAGCTCCAGCCAACTAGACATCTGGATTATTTTCCCCCCCTTTCTGGTTTCCGCTATTCCCAGCAAGCAGAACAGCTCTGGCCATTCCTGGCGAGTGGAAAACCAGTGGAAACCAGCTGAACTCGGGGGGGAAACAGGGGAGGCCAGGCTGGGAGGAGGAGGAGGTGCCAGCGGCTGGTCTTTGAGGGCAGGGGGCTTCCCGGAGGAGGTGAGGAGGGAGCCGGGAAAGGGGAGGTTGGGACGGGCTGCAGGCTCATTGTGCCAGGGGATGGCGAACGTGGCGGGCTGCTAGACATAAGCAGCATGAGGACAGATGAGTGGCCAGACAGGGGGTCCCCATGCCCAGTGGAGGAAAGGAGAGTGCACGGGTCACCCTTTGCCCGCAGAATCACGAGTTTTCCTGGCATGGACAAGTCCGCTTGGGTGGAGGGGAGGGCTCAAAGGGGCACAGCCAGCAGAGAGATGCAGCAGGGGCAGAGGGAAGGAGGAAAAAGGGGGAGATTGGAGGGAGAAAAAGCCCAACAGGCCTGCCAGAAACCTGCCATCCAGGCAGAGTTGGGCACCAGCTGCTTCCCTCTTTCCCTCTCTCTCTCCTTCCCTCCTCTCCTAGTGCCTGCTGCCTGCCAGCAGGCAGGGAGAGCCAGGGGCCAGGAGGTGCTGGCTTATGTCCCTGTGGCGGCCAAGAGACAAGGAAAGGGAAACACTTTCCTCCTCCTGGCCCCCAACTCAATAGTTCTCCAGGCAGGGAGATGCCCTCTTCCTTCATCCCCTTTTCCCTTGCCTCCCCACCTGGTCCCTGGGGTGTTGCCAGCCTGCAGGGCAGTTGTGCTGTAGGGAGACCACTCCTCAGATTAGACCTGGCCAGTACAGCACATGCCCCACATCATGCAGGCACCACTGCTGAAGGGCACAGTCCCAGCTTTGGGCTCCAAGACCCCCATTGTGCTGCAGGGACCACCCCAGTGGCTTTCCTTGTGCCCCAGGAGAGTCCTGACCCAGTTTCTATGGGTGGGCTTCTGCCAGAGAGAGGAAATTACTCCTCAGTTGTCATCCCACCCCAAATCTGCCACGTGCCTGGCACATCCCATCTGCGAGGCAGCACCACACCAGCCTCCGTGAGCAGGAGGCAGACCCAGTCAGCGCAAACCAGGGACCTGGGAGGCCAGCAGGAAGCCAACCTGCCACTGTCCCAGCTGCCACCGGCCACTGCCACCCCAGGAGGCAGCCAATGGTGCTGGGAGCCTTGGGGGAGGTTTGTTTTCCCTTCCCCAGGCATTAACCCCTGGCAGATAAGAGGGGCCCTGGGTGAGCAAACACGGCCAGGGCAAGGTGAAAACACGTGTATTCAGCCAGGAGAGCAGCTCCATGCCCAGGGTTCCCCCTCACCAGATGATTTTCCTCCCTGGCACTCCCTGCCTGCTCCAAGGTGACCTGGGGACAGGCAAGGGAGGCAGGCAGCAGCGGGGAAACCCACAAAGAGATGGAGGTCCCAGCATGCAAGGAGCAAGGGATGCGAGGCTTCTGTGTTGCCTCTTGGCATGCTGCCCTCCGGCCCCAGCCCTGCTGAAGAGACCCAGCTCCATCCTATTCCCCTGACTCCTGAGCAGGGACTGAGCCCAGGGAGGGACACGTCCCCAGGTGAGCACCCAGACCACTGATGCTCTGAGGTGCCCCATGCTCTGAATCCGCTCCTTTCCCCAACCTGCCATCTCCCTCTTGCCCCACACCCCAGTGTGGGGCATCTGCTGATCTCAGCGTCCTCCCCACTGAAGGGAGGTCATTGCCCTGCCATTGTATGCCCAGCCGCTGCCTCCCCACCTGACCCCCAGTGCCTCCAGGACACACTTGAGTGCAGGGATCCATCCTGCCTTCTCCTCCAACCTCGAGCCATCACCTCCCTTGGCCTGCCTCAGTTTCCCCTGCCTGCAAACAGCTGCCTTCCCCAGACCCCCATCTCCCTGCTGCTCCAACGCTTCTGCTCAGTGCCTGGGGACCCAGCCAAGGGAAGACAAACCAATATATAAATATTGCATTTTCCCTCCCCGCCACCCCTCCTCCCTGAGAAGCATGTGGTCCCCAGGCCTCACCCTCTCCCCAAGGGTTCATCTGAATAGCAAAAAGAAGGGAGAGGTTTCTCGCCCCAGGAGCCCGGACAGCTGGGCAGGGCACCGCTCTGGGAGGAGGTGCTGCCTGGGAGAGAGCATGGGTCTGGAAAAGCTGCTTTGCAGGCAGGGGAAACTGAGGCATGCCAAGGGAGGTCAGAGGGTTGAGGGAGAGCACATGTTTTAGGGGGAAATCCTTTTTCTTCCTCCCCAAGAAGATGGTCAGGCAAGGGGGACAGCCAGTAGCAACCTCCCCACTGTTGCTCGTTCACTGCCTTTAACCTCCCCAGCCGGTCCTTGGGGTACAGCCAGCATGGTCGGGAAAATCCTCTCCAAGGGCTTCACTATTCCTCCTTTCTTGTTTAGGTGGCCAGCGAAAGGACCGAGGCACCCACCTCAAGCTCCCATCACCCCTTGCCCCATCTGTGGCTGGCTCCCACTCACCCAGCAGCAGCAGAAGACAGTGGATTAACCCCTAAACCCATGGCCAGACGCAGCTTCCAGCAGCTGCAGCAGCACTGGGAGTGACCCCAGACCCTCCCCAGGGACACCTCCACTCTGCCACCATCCTCACCACTGAGGACATACCCACTGCGGGTAATTTCATGAGCACAACGTAGTCCAGTGAAGCAGGGGGTCAGGCACCGCTGCCACCCACTGAAAGCCACAGTGACGTGAGCCATTCTTCCAAGAGCATTGGAGCAGGAGCGATGAGGAGACCAGGGATGTGACAAGTCACCCCAGTGTTGGAAGCCCAGTGAGGGCTGGTTTTTGGGCCATTTTCAGGGACAGGGGTGAGGTGAGGGGTGCAACATGAGCCTGGGGAAGCTGCCAGTGCTCAGCTGGGTGTCAGGCTCCCATGGCAAGCGGCGGCTGAAGTCGGAGCTGACGCCAGACATGATCAGCCCGCCGCTGGGGGACTTTCGGCACACCATGCATGTGGGGCGCGGGGGCGACGTCTTCGGGGACACCTCCTTCCTCAGCAACCACGGCGGGGCTGACACGGCCAAAGCCAACAACTTCTTCGCCCGGACGCTGCGGCATGTCCGCCGGACGCCGCTGAGGAGCCGGGGCAGCGGGGGCCAAGCAGGGGCATCGCCTGCCCCCCCAGCCATCTCACCCATCATCAAGAACGCCATCTCACTGCCCCAGCTCAATGAGGGGATGTATGATGGCAGCAGTGGCCGGGGCTTGACCAGCAAGTTCTCCTTCAAAAGTGCCTCCAACAGCTTCTCCAAAACACACCAGGCCTATGGTGAGTGAAGCATGGGGCAGGAGCTGGCACAGGCACAGCACATCCTCTGCAGCCTTTCTCCATCACTCTGTGCCTCAGTTTCCCCCCTGAGGGGCTTTAGGCTCTCAGTGGAATCAGGACATTTAAGAGTCCCTGTGAGGAGATAACCCTAACCTTGCTTTTAACTGCTGTCCTTCCTCCTTCCCTTGTCCTTCTCCTCCCAGGATACCCCCCCAAAGTGGGGCAGGGATGGTTTCTCCTCTTCTCCTTCCCCCATAGCCCTACACAGCTGGCAGCCTCTGTGGAGCAGTTGTAAGAGGGTGCCCCCCAACTCCCCCCAGCCCGATGCCTTCCCATGAGTAGCTTCCCCAAGGAAGCCAAGAGGGTGCTGGGACAGTGGGACAACACCCATGTTGAGGTAGCAAGCTCAAGAGGACCCATGGCATGGTCTTTGCCACCTCCATGCAGATGCCCCAATCTTGTCCCTAGCTGTGGCAACCCTACCATCTCCATGTGGTCCTCAAGGGACTCCATCCTCCCACCCTTCCTCATTCTGCCCACATCCCTCCCTGCCAGGATCTCAGAGGGACCTTTGGGGAAGGGTTGTGGGAAGGATGGGACGGCTCTTCTCCAGCTTCACAGAACTGGGCTGTGGCTCAGCTTTTGCCCAGGGAGGTCTGGAGCAGAGGGTCTCCGTGGGGGGATCTGGGCAGCCTGCAGCAATCGGGGGAAGTGGCTGGCCTCAGAGGGGAAGGCAGGCTGAGGCAATGCTGCCATCTCCTGGTCCCACCTGCCTGACTCAGCCCACACCAGCATCTTACCAAGCTCAGAGCCCACCTCGAGACACCCTGCTGCAACTCTGGGCTTTGGAGATGTCTACACAGACACTTGCCTGTCCTTTAGAGGTCAGTGCCACCAATAGGCAGGTGACGTGCCCCACTTCAGTGGCAGTGTCCCTTGTCCCTTGCAGATGTAAGGCAGGCTTCCTCCCGTGTCCCCCGCCTCACCAGCCATCTCTTCTGCCTCACAGGGCTGGAGTCTGGGTTTTGCACCATCCCTCGTGTCACCCGCTTGGAAAAGGCCCAAGAGAGCACCTTCCCCATGGAAGATGAGCTGACACGCTCGGACTCCCTGCTCTCCTTCCGCCTGGACTTGGGGCCCTCCCTGATGAGCGAGCTCCTCCAGGTGATGAGCTTCTCTGAAACCAATGGAAACGAGACAGGGGAGGATGGCTCAGACCTCCTGTGCAGTGAGGGGACCAAGGATGGAGTCCCTCCAGCATCAGCTGCATCCCACGGAGAGGACAAGGCAACATCCAGCTTCTGGGACCGCTCTGGGCAGAGCAGCCTGTCAGGGGCCAGCTCGCTGCCGGGACTGTCCATCCATGCCAATGGAGATGCACATGCCATTGAGGGCACTGGAGAGGACTCTGCCTGGGCTTCGGGGCCAGGGGCAGCGCCTAGAGGGACCCCATGGCAAGGGCACTGGAACGACTGCACCATCGAGGCAGGAGAGTTTGACCGGGCGGCCCAGGTGCTGGCCCGCCATTATGGTGGGACCAGTACCCCGAGGAGCTCGGAGAAGGGCAAGAGTCCCTGGCAGGCCCAGACGCAGACCCTGTGGGAGAGCCCCAGCAGCAGCTCCTGGCGGTCACAAGTGACAGGGGAGAGACAGTCCCCTGAGGCCACCTGGAACCAAGGAGAGGAGGAAGAGGAGGAGGCCAAGCTCTCCACCCTGCAGGAGGGGTATGCTGGTGCCCGGGGTGGGCGCAGCAATTCCTTCGAGTATGCCGACGATGAGGAAGACGATGAAGTCAAGGTGTGAACAGCCATCCCTATCATCATGTACCCCGCCCCTGCCAGAGGCACCAGTGCCAGGGTCTTCGCCCTCCTCCCCATCTCCCACCCTCAGGTGCCAGCATCACCAGTGGACCCAGTGGGCAACCTCCTTGCCAAGCTGGGGACACTGGTGGGCACTGGGGGGCAGGAGGAGAGCCTGTCTCCTGGGGGGCTCCCTGGGCCTGGGCCAGGCTGCTGTGGGGGGACAGTGAGGACCATGCATCACAGCACTGGGCATCATGGCCCTTCCCTGGCCTCACTGCCATTAGACACCAAAGGGACATTCCCATGTGCCAAAGAAACCCCAAACCCCTTCCTACCCCATCCCATTCCCTCTGGTACCCTCTCTCCCGTCCCTCAGCCTGGCGCTGCCAGCAGGACAGGGGACGTGCCCCGTCCTCCAATCGAAGCCCCCAGCCACCCTCTGTGCTGGCACAGGTGCCCTCCTGGAGATATTCCCACCAATAGCTCTGGCACATAACAGATGGGGGGATCTCCCCAGCTCGAGGTGGTGCGAGACCCTCCCATATGGCACATCTATCTACCTGGGGAGGTCAGCTGAGGGCTCAAGGGGTAGGCAAACCCCACAGAGCTGAGCTTTCTCTTTTTTCCTCCCCCCCAAAAAAGCCATGAACTCAGAGTTCAGGAGATGAGAGCATGCACAGAGGTAGTCGCAGGGTTCTTTCTACTTGCCTCCTGCCACTGAGTGTCACTTAGGACCGCTGCTTTTCTGACCCCCGCCTCCTCACAGTAGGGAGGGGAGAAACTTCTTGGCTGGCTGGAGGCAGAGGCGAGGTCGTCAAGTCATCAAATTCTGCATTTTGGGCCTTAAAAATTCCTTCCGTTCCCCCTGCCTCAGAACAAGGAGTCTCCCACTCTGCCGTCACTCGGCCTGTGCCACCTCATCTGCCTCCTAGCCCCTTCTCCCCATTTCCCACACACACCCCCCTCTTTCCAGCATGCCTCTTCCCAGCAGTATGCATGGAAGATGGCTAATATCCCTCGCCAAGCAGCCCTGGGCGACATGGCCGCCCTGGAACGAGCTGCCCCCCACGCTGCCCTGCGTGCAAACCGGCCCTCACAGAAGCGTCTTTGTGCCACGCCGTCGAGCCAAGATGCTCGGGGGCTGAGGTCACTGGAGGGACCCTCACAGGACCCCTCTTGTTCTCCAGGATAGGAGGGGGTGTGCGGCAGGGGGAGATGCTGGGCCGTGGCCGCGGGGCTCCGCTCCCACGCAGCTCACCCGCCGCCTGCCCGACTGCTTCTGGCAAGGAGCTCTTCAGAGCAGAATAAAGAGGCTCTGGCGTGCACGCGTGTTGTACGTGGGAGTGCCGCTCGCAGTCAGGCCATCGATGTTATGGGCAAGCCCATCTCCCCCAGCCTCCCTAGGCGGCTGCCTCATGCCGGCCAGCAGCAGCAAGCCAGGGCAGGCAGCAGCTTCTAGGAGTCCCCAGCTCTGGCCACTGGCACCCAGCAGGGTCAGCCTTATCACCCCTGCACCCTCTGGGGTGGGGACCCTGGCTCTCAGGACGAGCTTCCCCCCACCCTCTGCTTCCCAGAGCATAACACAAGCTCCAGACCAAAGACCCACATCCGTGGAATATCCTTTCTGCCTCCACTCTGTATCCCACGCACTTATTGTCCTTATTAAAGCAGTTTTGATACTAACTTCTCTGGTGCCTCCCCTCTGCTACAGCAACCTAAGTGTCTTCTTTGCTATGTCTGCCAGTGCTCCAGCCACAAAATCCCATCCTCTCCACTCTCAGCAGGATTTTCCAGCAGCTCTGGGATCCCTGGATTAACTAGCCTGGTACTTTGCCGCTCACCGTGGCTAACACGCAAAACAACCTCCTATCCACCCAGCCCCGCAGAGCACGCAGGAGGAGAGTGCAAAGCTTCCTCTCCAGCTCGGCAACAATTCATTTGCAGCCTGATTCAGACGAGCAAAGCTGCCTGGGCTACAGCCCCCCCCCAGCCCCATCAGACATCAGCAGTGAGCCCTGCAGGGTGGGCAGTGAGGAAGAGGAGAGGAAGGGCAAGGGCACTGCCACCTTGCCTTGGACCGGGCTCTCCATAAGATACTCTTCTACTCCGCTCTCCTCCCACCCAGCCTGAAACGCCCCAATGTTTCCTGTCACACTTTGGTCTCACTTAAGGCTGGCGAGACACTTTTTTATTAGAGCTGCGGCATCAGATAATCAGCACTAATTGCCTGTAGTCCCGTGCAAGGGACACAGACTGGGAGGTGCTGAGCCACGTAACCCAGCCCAAATCTGTCCTCCCTTCCCACTGCCTTGCCCTGCCTCACTTTCGCTGGGTAGGGTTTGGTGTGGAAATGTTGGAGTAATGGGTAACCCGGCTGGAATGTGCCAGCAGATAAGTGAGGTGAGATAAGGGGGAAAGTTGGAGGAGACAACTCCTTATCAATGGCAGGAATGCTGGCTCAGGGGCACACCTGTGCTCCTTTCCCGTGCCACCCCTTCCCCTGGTACCGCTCCTGTGGGAGGGCAAAGCACCCCTTCCTCCTGCCTGCTGGCTGCAAGAGCAGCCAAGAGGAACCTGTCAAACCCATGCCCCGAGGTTCCCAAACCTAACATTTAATTGTGCACTTTTGTGGCACCATATGCCACTTCAATCACGTCAATGCTTTTGTTCCCTCCCCTCCCAAAAACTCTGGCGCAGGAAGAAATGGTGCATTGTGAAGAGATTACACAACCATTCCCCAAGTAATCACATAGTGTCCTCTTCCCCCTGAACCCCACCTGCTGCCTGTATTGCCCTATATACTATCCATTTAACCCCACATCCTGGTCTGACCTGGAAAAGCACCTGGCGTTATCAGGGAGCTATTTCCATCCAACAAAGGCTCCTTTCCTGTTGGTGGAAAAACCTTGGGCTTCACAAGTGCCTTGCACAGAGCCACAGAGCCAGAGACCTCACAGAAGCCAGAGCAGCTGGAGCAAGCAGTCTCTCACTGCTTGGGTTTTTATTAGATCTAGAAAGCAACGCCCATCAGTCCAGCTTGAAGGAGGTGACCCTGAAGCCTCCCTTGACACTCATGTAGCTGATCTTGTCGTAGCAATGCCGGTTGGGGAACTCCACTTCATGCCCATCTTGTAGTTTCACCCGGAATTTGTCTGCCAGCATTTCAATGATGATCTGGGGGAAGAGAGGGGAGGAACAGCAGGAATTGAGGGCAAGGAGGAGATTAGGAGGTGAGCATCCAGGTGAAAGGCCTGACTGTTATATGTGAGGGTTAGACCTGGTCCTAACAGTCTTAAGCAAGGTGTTGGGGGTGATGCAGGAAATGAGCAGTTGATATTAAGGGTCTGAGCCAGTATCTAGACTATGACCTGGGAACAGGACCTCTCCTGAGGCTCTCTCAACTACTCAGGTTATAAACTCAGAGCAGGTAAACCCAAGTGTGTCTTTATAAGCCACATGGCTTATATTTGCTCTGAAGAGTGAAGAATAAACCCGACACCCCAATGCCCTCAGCAGCTCACCAGGACCTGGAAAAAAGAGCTTTGCTGATAAACACACATCAGCAGACACAATGAGAATGCATCGCTGATCATCACAATTAAAGCGATCATTTCCCAAAGCCGTCACCTCGCCATTCCTTCCCCAAGAGCCAGCCATGACTGAGGAAACAAGGTTCCTCTCCACAGCAATAAGAACAGGACTACTCCTAAATGCAGGCCTGTTAACACCTTGGGACATCAGATGGGGTGAGACAGCAACTAGGACAGTATCCCTAGCAGGAGAAGAGGGAGGACAGATTGGCAGCATGGATCCAGGAATAGTGAGGACAGAAGAGCTAAGGGAGAGGTTCTTGGACACTGCTCCCAACCCTGCATTGCCTTAAAACCTGTGTTTGCATAGGAGGGAATTAGGGAGAGAAATCAGATAGAGAGCAGCAAGATCCTGCTTCTTGGAGACCTCCTTTACCTTCATATGTGTCTCCAGAGTACTCACCGGCTGAGCAGGTACGGGGGGCAGGAAGTACTTAAAAAGCCCAAGACAGACAGGGCTCACACAAAGTTCCCAGAGGAAGCGTTGGGGTTTTGAAGGAAGAGTGGAAATGGCAATCAGGACTAAAAATCCTGAGGATGAGGGGCTGTTGGGAGGGAGTAGGAAGCATTGGATGGGACTGGAAGGACAGTCCATTCCCATACAGGAATCTGCTAACCAGGTGCTTCCCCCCACCACACACACCCCCCACAACCCCATGCTGGCACAGAGCCCTCACCTTGATAGTGGAGCCCTTGGAGAAACAGAAGTGGTTATCACGATGTTCTGCCTCCCAGGCATTGGAGCACCTGGAGTTGCAGACAATGACAGACTCATTGAAGCGGGGATTGAAGTGAAATGCCAGATCCGAGGACCTGCAGCCAAGATTGATGCTGAAGCTGTGGGTGAACAAGAAGAAGGTGAGTCGTGCGGGCAGGACAGGGTCTTGGAAGACCTGAGATCCAACACATGGCTCTGCACTCAATTCCTCCTTCAGCATTGCAGGTGCTTAATGCCTCCCATTTCCTCATTCTGTTCGGCAACCAGGAGCGTTTGCATGGTGCTGGCATAGGGGCTGCCCTAATACTGAACTGCATTTAAGCTTTTTGTACCTGGCAACCTTGGAAAACCACCTCCCTCTGCAGCCCACCTTCAGTCTTGGCAAGTCAAGGCAGTTTCTTTGTACTTACTCATCAGCATCTTCGGATATCTTGCCCTTGATCTTCAGGGCATCCCCAGTCTTCATATCCAGGTTGACGATTTCAAATTTTTCCTAAGGCAGAGAGAAAAAATAGTCTGTGGGGCTCCTTCAGCCATTCCTCCCCCACCACTGCAAGTGAGACAGCGCTGCTTGGACAAGGTGCCTCAGCCAGGAGAACATCTACTTCTCTCAGCTGGTGTTCCTCTCATGGCCTAAAACCCTCAGTGCTGGAGGTCTTGCATGGGCTTCTCACTCAGTGAGGGAAAAGCGGGCTTAGTGAAGCCAGCAAGTGAGAAAAGGCATCAGAGAGAGAGGGGAGATGGAAACAGGCTTGTCCTCAGCGGAAGGAAAAGAGAGCAGAAGTACAAAGAGGGTTAAAGCAGAGGGACAAAGCCCAGGGTTCAGTGGGCAGCATTGCCTGCAGCCCAAGAAACGCCAGTGGTGAAAGCGGAGGTGGCTGTGGCTTGCCAGTCCCTTGCTCAGCCTGGCTGAGCTGGGGACCCTGGGTGACAGAGAACAGGAGTAGCAGCCCTTACAGACATCTTCCTCAGAGAACAGAGTAACCAGGCAGGGAGGTACCAGCAGTTTAGCTCAGAAATGCTTCACGCAGAGGATGTTACATCCCTAGACTTCCTTGTGGCTTACACATTAACAGCACCTCCACCTCCCCAAGGCCCCACACAGTGCTATTAAGCCAGGAGACTTTGATCCAGAGAAACAGCTTCCCTATGTATACTTCCTCTCATTAGGGACTTCAGGTGATTTAACCAATTCACAGCCTCCTCAGTGGGCTCTCTGTGGAGGGACCCCCACACATGGCCCTTAGTGGAGCTACTCCAGCCACCACACAGGATAAGCTTCTTCCCAGCTGAACACAGAGGCGTGACACCATGTTTATGTCTTTTCTGTGTGTAACACCTTGGCCAAAAAAAAAAATCCCAGCTCCTTCCCTTCTTGTGGCTCTAAATTCAGCCCCAGCTGCAGGGATTGCACTAGCAATCCATGGGAGCTCTCTGCATCCTCCCATCCAAGCTTCATCGAGACCCAAACCTTTTAGCTTGAGAAGCTGCGCCCAGCAGGTTTGATAGCCCCATCCTCCCTAAATCTGAGACACGAGAATGTTCTCCTCATCGGGGAGCATCACCCCTGCTGTCTTCTTCCCAGGTAAGAGCTACAAGTCAGTAGACAGTCTCCCAGATTTGTTTGAACAAATTGGTGGTGTTTTGCCAGACGCTAGAAGTCAGTGGGAAAGTGAGAGGTAGGAGGAGGCCAAGGCTCAGGAGACCAAAAGTTCCCCAGTCCCCCTCCCAAGCCCTGCAGAAAGCAGCTGAGTGCAGTCATCCTGCTGCTACACAGACAGCTGAGAGGTGGGCTCTGCCCTTCCCCAAAACCCCCTGAAGCAAGCAGAGGTAAATGTTGATAAGGACTCATTCCCTGGAGGTGTTTCCTATTAGCAGGGGGTCATAAAGCCCAGAAGGCTGGGGAAATTTGTTTGCTGTTGAGGTCACACAAGCTGTTGGTGAAACCTCCCCGGGCTGAGCATGGAGCCAGCAGGAACAGGTCCTGGGGATGGCGGTTTCTGGTACTGGGTGTGTTTTCCATCACGCTGCTGTGTCCCACCCACACACACCTTCACGCCACCCTACTCCCCTCCAGCCCTACCAGTGAGAGGGAGCTCAGATCCCTGCTCCCAAAATACCGGAGCATCCCACTGGTTGGGAGAGGTTTCTCCTTTCAGTATCTCACGTTGTCCCTTTGCAGGGACAAGGGCAGGACAAAGACACTGTTTGCATAGCCACCATCAGGGTTAGTTACCTGAACTTGTGTTAAGCCAGTGGGAGAAACAATTCTAGTGCTCAAGAGATCACATCCCAAAACAGACCCTAAACTTGGTCAGAAAAATCCTGTTCTACGTGGTTGGCCAAAGTGACACAGGAACATCACGGCAGAGACAAGACCCAGGTCCTGGGCCAGTAATGTAGAGGAGCCTTCACTCCACTTCCCATACAGACCAGCGTGGGAGACAGAAGGACCACCAGAGCAGAAAGAAACATCACTCTCTCCGGGATCTATCCACCAATCCCACCGGCAGAGCGTGAGGCTGCCCAGGGGAGAGAGCAGCGTGTGTCTGAGGGACGGGGAGAACCAGCCGCACAGAGAGTTATGTGCGGAGCCACAAGTACTGCGGATGTGAGAACACGCAGGGAGGGAAGAGAGGCAGGAAAGAGGCACGAGCTGCTCAGAGAGGGGCCGTGAGATTATATCGAGATAACATTAACCCCCCTCCTACAATGCTCAGCAGGGGCGTTCACCCCCCTTTTATTTGCCACTGGGAACAATAGTGGGAAACCAGGCAGCAACTCTGCCAGTGCTGGCGACTTCCTTTGTCTGCAGAGCAGAGCCTCCGCATGGTCGGACACCAGCCCTGTGCAGATGGCCTCTCTCATGCAGGGGGATGTGCTCCCCACATAGGAAGGGTCTGAGACTTTACAGACCCCAGAAGAGCTGAAATCTTCCAATGCAATTGGAGGTGGTAATTGGGATGATGAAGGGAGGGTGAAGGGGGCAGGTTGATACTTCCCTGAAGATGCTGCAAAGCAGAAAGCCTGAGGAAACAGTGATACGATGGGAACATAAATCCCAAAGAAAGAGGAAATCCGGCTAAAGGGCATCTGCAAAGGAGGTGGAGGCTCTTTGCAGTGAGGAAAATATAAGCAATGGTTGTGGAAGCTGGCAGCCACCAGTGCAAGGGATCCAGGAACCCTACACCCCCAGAGAGATGATCCTACAATAGGGTACCTGCCAAGGAGTGCCTTTCCGGGGTCCCATAGAGATGCTCATCCTTGGCCTGTACTGGTGTGGGACGCCTATGGTCACACCACTGGCACTGGAGGAGGCTTTGCTGTGTTGCCAGAGGGTGCCTTGGGACAGCAGAGACCAACAAGCATTCACTGGTGAGAGGATGGTGGACATGCCCTGAGGGCAAGCTGAGCTTCCAAGGGGGAGGAGGTAGGCCTGCAATTTTGCATGAGTAAAACAACAACAACAAAAAAATAATCATATTTTAAGGAGAGAAGAGACCAGTGCAACCAAGTGGGTTTTCAGCCAGAAAGGTGTTAGGGCAGGTCTTCTCTAGAGTGCTTCCTCCACATGAAACATGGCAGCTTCATTTACAGAGGTTTTGGGCTTAATAGTCCTTCCTGTCCTTCCCTCTAGTCCCGGGGAGATCTCAGGCCACCCATGGGATCTCAGGACCCTCAAGGTGGCTCCAGACAGCAGCACCTCACGCACAATAGCCTAGAGCTGCCATCTCTACCACAGGGCACCCACACAGCTGTTAAGAACAGACTGAATGCCATGCTCTCCAGAAGGCTGCCAAGATCCTCAGCAGCACCATTGCTGGCAGCAGTATTTATTTTGTTTTCTTACTCGGGCAGGAGATAAGCCAGCTAGGTGTGAAGCCCTGAGGAAAACCACGGGCTTCCCCACTTCGCAGCCGAGGTAGCCCAATCGCCCCAGCTGTGAGAGGTTTCTCAGGGCCTTTTGTGGCAGGGGCAGCCCCCAAAATCCACGCCAGCACACCAAAACCATCCCCACCATCCCTCCCAATGGTGCTCTGAGGAAGGGCTCCAAGGGGCTTGGAGGAGAAGGTAGCCAACACGTCCTCTCTAGATGACATGAGCTATGCACAGTCCCTTGCAGGAGTGACACGGATCATCACCAGATGTGACGCTCAGCCCGGAAGGGAAAAAAGAGAGAGGGGAAGGCAAGATGGCCACATTGGGTGTGAGGATGCATGTGCCGCTGCCCCCACATCAAACCAAGCCCTGCAAGAAGAGGTGAGAGATCCCCTTAGCACCCTCCCGGAAGGCTGTGGTTTCAGCTTGGCGCTAATTAGACACCAAAGAAGTGGAGGACGATGCTGCAGAGGGGGAAAGGTGCCTGCCCCATTTTGCACTGGAGGCACCAGGGAGCCTGTGCTGCGAATCAGGCACCGGCATCCTCTCAAGGCAAAGGGAGCGGGAGAGACCAACCATGCATTCTTTCTTGGAGTAACAGCTGCTCACTCTGCTATTATTTCCTACTGCTTCATATAATTTGTACTCCACAGCAAGCTATTGTCCCTTTCCACTGGCTATTTATTTCCTTGAATAGCCTCTGGGGAAGGATTTCAGTGCGGGAGTAAAGAAAAAAGAAAAACTCCACACAATAAATATCGAGCGGTGACCTGATTTAAACCGTGTTCTCTGACCTCATCTGGGCCCTGATTGCGGTTCCTCCTGGCAGTTGCAATTAAGCCACGTTTCTTCCTTGGCTTCCCCCTTCTATGAAGCCAAGGAGGGAATGCCCCCTGCCTTAGAGGGCTGTGGGGTGGGTTGCAGGAAGCTGAGCCCTGGATCTTCAGAGGTCAGGGCTCAGGACAGGACCAAGAAGAGGCTTCCATCACCTCCTGATGGAGCTACTCAGTCCTCCACCTGGCAGTCACAAAAATTCCCAGATAGGTTTGATGGGATTGGTTTCCCTTTTAGTCAAGAGGAGTTGGTTTGCCCCTCAGCAGATAATGCTGCAACCTTCACCCAACTGATCCCTAAGCTCTGAAAGCCAGCCAGCTTCCTAATGGAGGAGGACCGAGAGAACAAAATGTACTTACCTCAGCCAAAGACTGAGGTAAGCAGGAGACTGGATAAGCAGGTCTGTGGATGTGCAGGGTGTGTACAGGAAAGGATTGTCCAGAAGATGTAGAAGCCAAGGCAATGATGAACACAAGGAACCTAGTGCCCATGAGCACTAAAACCTCCTATCTAAGAGGTTAACCAGAGTGGGACGGTTCCTCTAGGAACCGCATTGAAGACTCTGCATTTGGATCAACTAAAATGGAAAGGAACAAAGACTGAAGGTATAATCCCCTGCCACCCTTCATGCCCCAGCTCGCTGACAGTGTGTCATCCGGAGCCCCTATAGGAAGTATAGAAGTAGCATCAATGCTCTGATCCTGGGGACAAGGGATTAGAGGCCATCATCCTCTAATAGGCTCTCCACTAGCATCACCCCCTTTCACCTGTAGGGTGTGATTTCTCTTCCTTAGGATGTGGGGAATAAGAAGGAGCAAGGGAAAAGCTAGCTGAAGAGCTACATTGTGCAAAAAAACCACCTTTCTTCAGGGCTAGGGGCAGCAGGGCAGGAGGGAACCTCCACCAAGCAGTGTAGCAGATCAAGAGCACAGGGAAGGAGTGTAGCCTCAGATTCCATCTCTCTCCCTACAGGCAGTGGTGCCACAGTGACTGGCATCGGCCATCTCCATGGAAAGCTCAAATGTGTTGTAATGGATGATTTCCATTCCCAGGGCCAAGTTATGTCCTTATACCTTTGCAGGGATCATCTCTCTTGAGCAGCTCTGAAGTCTGTGGCAACAATTTTGCGTGGTACAAATTGTGCACAGAGAAGGGAGGAAGGTAGTTCACGTGCAAGGAAGCTGGCTCATGAGGCATCAGGGCCATTTCAGCAACCCAAGCAGCCAAATGAATCACATCTTACGGGTCCCCAGCTTGCCTGAGGGGCAGGAGAATGAATCGAACAGGCAGAGGGTGGGGAAGAGAGGTCAGAGGACTGATTACATGCCACCTAGTTCCACTTCCACCCTTCATTTCTCTAATTCTTTCCCTCATGGGGGCATGCCAGCAATGTGGGTTGTCGGAACAGCTTTCAAAAACATGCCTGGAGATAGAAATGCATTGTGTTGAAAGCTACCCTACTGGCAAAGGGAAGATGCATGGAAGACTCATGGCTTCCCCCCTCCTGGACTTTTGGGATCTCCCAGCTTTACCCAGACTTTCTGGATGAGATATTATTAGCTTAATGAGAAAAGGATCTTCCAAAGAGCTCTGCACAAAGGATCAGCTTCATGAGGCCTTATGCTCCACTTGCATCTTGCACCAAAAGATTAAGATCTCCAACAGCTTTATCTTATCATTAAGGAAGATGGCATCCCCCTCCTCTTGCACATGGGGAAACTGAGGCACAGATACCCAAGTTCACATCCAAAAAACCCTCTTCTTGTTTAGATTCTTATCTTAAAGATCCCATGGATAGATTCTAAAAAACAAAAAATAAATAAAAAATCCAGCTTTACAAACCTGTCCTAGAAGCTCAAAGGAAGCTGGTCTCCCCTGGGCTAATGCAGCTTGAGTATCAGAGACGCTGATCTCTCATCACACCATCTACTATCAGTAGGAGGTACTGAGGCATTCAGTGCCTCTGAAAAAAATTAGCCCTTGGGTTGGTCCAATTAAGCCTGAAAACCAGAGGCATTCAAAATGAACAGACGCCTTCCAACACTGGAAGCCAGGGGACTTCCGAGATGCCCCAAGCCCAACTCCCCTGACTTCAAGGGGACCATTTCCCACAACAAAGATAGCATGAGGCCAGCTGGCTGGAACTCGAATAAGCAAAAGAAATGCAGGATTGCGCCATACACAAAAGGTCCATGGGGACCTCCCTCCATTGAGCTCCGAGCAGCAATCCCAGATTCAGCCCCACAGGACAGCAAGGGCATGCAGCGAGAGTGACTGCCGAGCCCCAGCGCGCAATGGGCCATCCCGCACAGGGAGAACAAGGCTGCTGGCACTGCGCAACTCCCTTTGAGTGCATTTCTCACGGGCTCCAGCACTGAGCCCAGGCGGGTTGGACAACTCTGAGGACTTGCAGGAATCCTTCAGACAAGCAGAATCTGTCTGAGTCACACGCATGAGGCACAATGCCAAGGGTGGCTCATCCACTGAGGAAAAAAAAAAAAAAAAAAAAAAGAGAGAAAGAAATGCTAAGGGAGAAATAGCAAGTTTTGAAAAGCCACAAGAATTAACAGCTCATGGGCTGGAAAGAAGGAGAGCAAAAATGAAAAGGGCTGTTTTGCCATGCTCACGTCACTAAAGTCAAGTACCCCTCATCCCCACTGGGAAGCAGCAAGCCACCTTACCACCCATCAGCTTTGAGAAGGTCTGAAGGGGTGACCCACCCTGCATCTAAGGCCATGGCTGAGGTCTGCAGAGGAAGGGGTTGTCAAGTCAAAACTATCTGTTGCTCCAAAATCAGCTTGAACAAACTCCCTTTGATGGCCCTGCAAAATGAAATTATAAAAACCAAACCAGATGGAAATTGGAAAGAAAAGCTGCCAAAAAAAA
Organism: Numenius arquata; assembly: GCF_964106895.1. NCBI lineage: Eukaryota > Metazoa > Chordata > Aves > Charadriiformes > Scolopacidae > Numenius > Numenius arquata. The sequence continues at coordinate 75,903,517 of NC_133577.1, forward strand.
GGGAATCCAAATCCCAAAATGACTGACTCGGTGCGGGAAACAGGCTTCTAAAGAGGGACCTGCAGGCATCTGAAGGAGACCTAAGAAAAGACTAGGCCCACACAACCAACCCTCCCTGTTCCTCTCCTCCTCCCCGCTTCCAGAGGGAAGGGCACCAGAAATGTATGAACCCATGGACCTTCAGAGTGAGCCACAAGGAGCCTGACCTGCAACTGCTGAAGGAGCTCCAGGGACAGCCAAAGTGTACAGGTCCTGGCTCCACTCTCACCAGCACGAGGAGGGCTAAATAACTTTTTCCTAGTGAGGAGATACAGCCACAGCATTGTTCAGAGTTGCCCCCAGGCGAAGGAGCTTTCAAATCTAGCACCTGAGCCTGCCGGGTCATGGCACTGCCCAGAGATGTTTCATCTCTGTAAGGAACGGCAGGGAATGGGGCAGCAGCCCCAACTCTGTCTCCCTTTCCAGCACTATAGTTGGAACTAAGGGGCGTCCCGTGTGTTTGAGGACACCCTGTTTTGCCAACCAGTCCCATATGGTCATCCTGTCCCTCCTCTGGACTGCTCCTGTGAGCCTCTACTCCTGTTTCTGACCCATCCCATGTAGCCAGTGGTGCATAAGCCCCCACTTGACCACAGTGGATGTTTATTTTGTGTTCCCAGTGGTATGCTACACTGTTTGTTCTCTCTGGCTCTCTTTCCCTTCCTTCCAGTTTATGCCTCTTTCTGCCGTCCTTATTTTCCCCACCACTGGCAACACACCCAGCCCAGAACATGGATGTGTCTCTCTGGCTGCCCCCTGGTTTCTTCATGCTGTTCCCCTCCAGAGCCCCCCAGCAGCGAAGCAGACACCCGACTTTAATTGCAGTCAGATTCCTGGATGGAGAAGGCTTGCTCCCGAGAGGGGAAAAGGGTATTACAAACTAAATGCTTTGAACACGACTCACACCAGACAAATCTTATCATTTCCCGGGCTGAATAGCCCCAAACATTTCGCCGTTCACCATGCAACAAACAGACTTGCCAAGCCAGGAGATCTGATTAGAACAATGCGAGGAGGACCGATGGCTGCAACTGCCAGGCAAGTTCCCATCAGCACGCAGATAGCTTATCTCTTCTGTCAAGATGGGACACGCATCGACATCTGCTGCACAACAGCATGGAAAAGCTAGTGGAGACCTGCTCTCTGTTCCTGACCGTGCACGTAGCACTCCTTACAACACCGTCCCTGAGGAACATCTCTATTACTCACTCACTCATTAGGAAAGGGGTGGGAATCTTTCCTGAACAGCTCCGGCAGAGACACAGCTCCCCAGGGACCCAGCTCGGGATGAGCTGAAGAGTGCCTAGCGCCTGCTCCGGACACCAGCAAGCAACTGGCTGGCTGCAGGAGCAGGGGACAGCTAGAGGATGGCTGGAGGGAAGAGGTCGCATGGCCCACCGGTTAATCCATGCTGCAACACCATTGCTTTTAACCCCGTCGACTCCCAGCATGCATCATCCTCCTGAAATACAGTCAGAGCACTGATACGGGCAGGCGAGCTACTCAAGATGCAGAGCTGCTCTGTGTGAGGAGGGAGGTGGAGAGAGGAGCAGCCTCTGCCAGGAGCATCTCTTCTTTCTGCACAGAGGAGGGGGGACTTGGGCTGCAAACTGGGGGCAGCAAAGGTGCGACGTGGTTGCAGTGAGACCCAGGATGCGGACGCTGCCTCCAAAATGAAATGCCTGCCGGGCTGAGGGGAACAGCTGCGTGCAGCTCGAACGTGGCCCCTCCAGGCAGAGACAAGGCAGAGGCCATTCGGATGCACTCGCAAGTGTGCACCTGGTCCTTCTCCGGGCTGGGGGACTCATCTGCCAGCAGCACATTAAATGGGGGATACACGAACTTTGCCCCCATTCTGCTCCCCGAAGTAGTAGTCTGGGTGGCAGGGGGAACAGGACAGAGTTGAGCATGCACGCGAAGCCCTTGCAAAATTGTATGCTCTGTGGGCAACATGATGGGCTCCTTGTTCCGCCTGCCCAAGGTAGGAGAGCCAGAGGGACAAATTCAACATGTCTGTGCACCCAGGAGCTGGCCCCCGCACCCCCATGACCTCATGCGCTCAGGCAGCTTTTCCTCATAGCATCTCTCCCACGCCACGAGGCAGGAGGTCAAACGTGGCCAATGATCCATAGCACGGGGTGTAAGACACTGACTCACAACCCTGCCTTCAGCCGTGCCCAGCAGACAGAGCCTTCCCCAGTTTCAGCCTGGCGCACACATTCCCACCCCACACGCTCACCTACAACCTGTTGTGTGACATTGCCCATCTTCAGAGAGAGAAAAATGTGGAAAATTACGGGGTAAATATGCAGGCTGCAGAGGACTGCACTTCAAAAGCCTGCCTTCAGAGGGACCTGGGCTTACAGGGTGTAGCTCTTTCGCTCTTGGCCCCAAGAGCAAGGAGCAGGGCACGGCTCCCATCCACGGGGTTAAACACTCGGCGACACCAAGGCTCTGTTGGGAACAGTCCCCAGCCCACCCTGTCCCCGAGCCGTGCCTGGGCGCTTCGGCACTGCTAGCTGGTACAGCCCAAAACCACGCCAGGGAGGGTGCTAACAACCGCATGGCGTCAGCCATCGCCCTGAGGTTGTGTTTACTAAGACCCAAATCCAGAGGGACCAGAAAGGAGCCCAGGAAAGGCCAGGCCCACCTTTGGGAAATCTGCCTGTGCAGGCTCGGCCTCTCCCTCCTCCTCCACCTGGGTCGCAGTTTTCTTTTTATTCCTAACCCCGCATCCACCGTGCCCCGGCACCGGGTTCGCTCCGCCCTGCTGCTCCTCGCCGCCGCTGAAAGCGGGGCTGAAGCTGGCCCGGGTGCCAAGCGGCAGAGGCCGAGCAGCCAGGCCAGAGGGAGAGAGCTGCCAGACTTGCCTCCTCCTGCCTTTTTCGCAGCCCAGACTTGAGCCAGGGCTGAAGTTTCCTAGGGAACCTGAGGCAGCTGCAGCCAAAGCAGGATGGCGAGTTATGGGGGATTTTTCAAACCCCGGGCCAAAAAAACATCTATTCAAGCTCACCAGCTGCCAAACCTGAGCCAGCTGCACAACTGAGAGCGCGTGGATTCAGCGCCGGGGCACCCCTCCACCGCGGGAATGCCTCCTCCTCCTCCTCCCCGTGCCATGTTGTAAAAAGAGAGGCTGCACAGGGCTGCGCCTCCGAGCTCCCTCCCCGGGCTGCTGCTACGCTAAACATCCCCGGCAAATGCTTCACTAAGTCACACTTCGTTGTCACCGCCGCAATGCAGGGATGTATTCATCATCCAGGCCTGGGGATTTGCCGCAGCTGGGCTCCCTGATTTGCTCCAGGATGCCTAGTTTCGTGTCACCAATCTCTGCTCAGATCATGCTTGGATGCCCGTGAAAAATGCCTTTGCAATAGGATTTTTCTCCTTCTCCTTCTCCCTCCTGCTGTTCCTTAGAGCCAAACTGTATCTCAGCAAAATCCAGCCTCTTAAACCATTTTTCCTCAATACATGTGCTTTCTAATGATGCCGCTTGCATCTGCGAGCAATAACACAGCAAGTCAGGGGTAGAGTGAGAACAGGTGAATCTGTTCACCTTTTCAAGCACCTCTCTCAACACCTGAATCCTGAGCCCACTGTATCAGTAGCGGATCCGTTCCAGTCTGGAGCTGATCTCACCAGCGGTGCAGCAAATGACTTCATCGAGGCTCCCCCTTGCGGGCTCGGGGCCTTTGAGGCTCACTTCAGCCCCATAAATTTAAGCAGCTCTCTCTAACCTGGGAGGTCTTTCTCTGCCTGTTCTGCGTTTGGCTTACCCAGATACATAACCTATCAGCCCCTGAGCCAAGGCTGTAACTACAGCTGTCGGTTTTCTTTCATCTTTTCCTGCTGCCGATACTGGTCCTCTGCAGCAAGAGCCTTCCCGTGTTCTCAGAGCATCCCCTGGCTGGCCCAGACTCTCTTGGAAAGACACTACGGACAACGTCAAATCCAGCTGAGCCTTCCCCAGTGGGTAACGAGGCACTGCCACCCCCTTCTCTGGCCAGGAGGGCACTGCCGCCTGCTCAGTCGAGGGATCAAGACATCTCCTGAGTTGCCCAGTCTGGAAATTGGGCTCGAACACAAGGAAGCAGCACAGCTCACCTCTAACTCTGGTATTTGCTTCTCTCGCTTGCTCGCCTCGCTAAGCCAGTTGCTCTAATGACAGAACCAACATGGAAAGGAAATTTAGTGTACAGAGGTCAAGGCAATTCCCCAAAGGAAGCAAGTGCAATTATCCCCATGCTAACAACCAGGGAAACTGAGGCAGCGAGCATAGATATGCATTTCCTTGAGCTTTGCTCCGAGACATGTTTAATTGCAGAGCTCTAGCCAGCAGGTTTTCTTATCCCTTATTCAGCATCCTGTTTCCTCATTCTGCTCCTGTAGTTGTAGAAGGACGCCTTTGATCACCAGGGACAGGTCTTCCTACAGTGAAAAGGGAAACGCTAAAAGAAATGGAAGGGGGCAATCCTGGTGGATGACTGCATACCACAAGAAAGTGCTGCATATGAAAGGGAAGGAGACATTTCCTATTAGATTAAAGGAGCTAAAACCTGCTCTCCCTCTAGAGAAGTACGCAACTCTATACTTGCCTCTCTAATTGCAACCCTCCGCTGGGAAAGGTGCTTAAGAAGTATTGCAAAAGGAAGGAGATTAGCCAAGGTCAGGGAAGAGCTGGGCTGCAAATCCAGGAGGATTGCGTAAGAGGTGCATGGTCTGAGGTGATGTCAGGAGAGGTGCTGCCAGCCCCATTCCAAGAGAAAGTAGCAGAGGTAAAACTGAGCCAAAAAACCCAGGAACTGGCTGCTGCAATCAGCCAGAGCAGGAAAACAAGAAAAGGGAACAAAAGACCGCAGTACAGAGCTTCAGGAAAGTGAAAGGTCTCCGGCAGAAGGCCTTGCCAAGGAAAGAGGAATATGACGGGAAAGGGAACCTCACATCGTGGGCCAGAGCCGACGATGCAGCAGGAAGCACACAAAAGCTCTTGCTGCCACACACAAGCGCATCTGAAAACCATCGCAGGGTTTGCATAAACACAAAAGGCAGAGAAACCAAACAAATGTTGGGACAGAGCAAGGGCAATGCGCCGGTTGTGGCTGGCTGAAGTCGACCTGCTGGGTGGAAAAAACCCTCTCCCAGGTGACCCGGCCACTCCTGGAAGGCCACCCTCCCTTTCTCACTGAGCAGGACTATGCCTGTTTTGTGATCCACCACGACAGCGCAGGCATCAAGAACATTTAGTAAACCCAGGCTGATCAGGCAGGAGCTCTCCTGCCTGCTGCTGCCCTCTGCAGGGCCTGCCAAAACTGGGGTCCTGCACCCCTCTGCCAGCACAAACTTTCCTTTCACCGGCACGCCAGCTGCCCAGGCCTCCGTCTTGCACATAATCACTTTCCTCTGCAACTGGCTATGAGCTAATTATAGTTCCAGGACTTTCATTCCGCAGTGGAGTTAATTGCAACACGGAGCAACTCGCTCCATCCAAACCTAGTTTGGGATTCCAGCTGTCGGTAAAAATAAATCCGAGGGATAGGAGAAAGGGGTTTTTTCCTCACACATCACCCAACCACTGGTTAGAGGGCAAAACTCAGCCTCAGATCTTTTTTTTGTTGCACCTAGGGTCCCTGTTACATGGAAAGCAGATGTAACCAAAGGGGAGAGAGACTCCTAAACCTTGAGAAGTAACAGCAAGGTTTGAAAAGCTGCTGCTAACATGTCTCTTACGCATGAGTTCACTCGCCATTGTTTGCAACCAGCTGAAAAGAGGTGCAGCCTTCCATTCATCCCAGACTTGCTAACCACTGGGTGTTGCCAAAGAGAGGAAAACAACCAACCTCCAGACTTAGGCAGATTGAAACCTGAGCGAAAGGGTGCTGTGAAGCAGAAGGCTGAAAAACCACTCCTTCAGAGGCACCGCTTTGTGGGTTGGAAAGAAGACACGTGTGCCTTCTATGTAGATCGTACATGACCTAGAAGAGCAGTATCTAGGCCTTGGTCTCCTAAAGATGACTTAAGGATTCTCAGAAAAATCAAAGAGTTAGTAGTGACAGGCAAGGCTGACTCATAAGATTAAAATAACTCATGTAAAACGTGCCTGAACACAGCAGAGGGAAGGATATGGCAATTTTCTATGAAAGGCGCTTAAAAAAGGCTTTGTGAAGCAAGGCAGTAGCAGTTAAAAAAAGAACTACATTCGAGTGCCAAAAAGTACCTTTTAATGGCCAAAAAATCCCCCCCAAAACAATGGCTATCCATAAGGAAAAGCCATTAGGTGTGACATCAGGGCAGTTCCCTCGCCTGCCATCTGCGGGATTAGCACTGTAAATGAGTAACCCAACACAGGGCCGCTCTGACTCAGACGTCTGTCTCCAGGATTAGACGCTTAAAGGCTGAATAATTCACGCTGTTATCATGGAGGCTCCTCCGGCAGAGCCAGCCCCAGTGGCCTGTGCTTTGGGCGCCGGTGCTGAGGCAGCACACTGGGGACTCTTCAAACAGGTGGAGCCCTGCGCTCCCTGCAGGTCATTGAGTTGGCATCTTTCACCGGCATTATTTAAAAAGAAGAAGAAAAAAAAAAGAAACTTAAAAAAAAAAAAAAAAGCAAACAATGAAGGCAATAAATGCCCACAGGGACACAGACACGCTGTTCCTTCCAAGACCACTGGAGCCCAGGGAAAACAAGCCGTATTGGGTGTCACTGTTGCGGGTGGCCTGGATTACCGGAGCTGCAAGGAGAAAGAGGACAAACGGCGCTCATATTCATGGAGCCCTTAGTTATTTCCAGGGCTTCACAACCTCCCACCCCCCCGCTTTTCCCCCAGAGCTGCTCAGCCAGACGGGAGGAGGCCAGAGTAGGCCCCACCAGGGGAGAACGGGCAGTTATTTAAAAGTGACTCCCACTGGGGCACGGGAACGACTAATGTCTCCTGTAATGTCTCCTAAACCACCAACCACGCCACGCCACGAAGGCCCGAAGTGAGGCAGCGGGGCCTGACTACGGCCGGGGCCGGGGCCGGGGCCCGCTCCCCTCCAGCGCGGCTATGCGAACACCGCGCATGCGCCGGCTCCCGCGGGCCCGTGTCCTTTAAAAGGACACGCGGCTTCCCCTCTGGCGGGCGGAAGTGTTCTGTCTCCTCACCGGAAGTGGCTTCATCTGCCAGCACAAGGGCTTTTCCGGGAAGAGCTAGTTTCTGTGTAGCGGCTGGTTTCCGGCTTTCTGTCTCGTCCTGCTCTCTGTCTCCTTCTTCCCGGCGCCCTTCCGCTTCCTTCCCCGTTCCGCGCGCCTTTCTGTCCCCTGCGCTGTGAACTCGATGGTGCAGCTGGGTGTGGCTCGGCAGGGGGCGCGCTGGGCGCGGGGCGGCGCTGTGCTCCGCCGACTTCCGGGCTCTCTATGGTTGGGGCCGCCGGAGCGGCGCTCTAGACGGTTCGGTGCGCTCTCGATGGCTCGGCGGCGCCGGGCCGGGCGGCTGGGAGGTGGCGGCGCGGCCCTGCCCCGCTGAGGAACCGGCGGGGCCCTCCGACATGGAGCCCGAGACGCTGGAGGCGCGGATCAGTGAGTGCGGCCGGGACCAGTCACCCGCTCCTTCTGACAGGGCCCAGCCCGGCCGCCCCGCCGGCGGGCCCCAGCCGGGGGGTGGGGGAGAGCGGGCGGGTAGATGGGGGGATGGGGGTATTTGGGGGGGCACTGGGATGCTCGGGAAGAGGGGGCGCTCGGGGGGGAGGGCTGGGGGTCGCACGAAGCGAGGTGTCAGGGCAGGCCGTGTGGAGGGGGCGGCTTCGGGCAAATGGGGATGTCGGGTCCACGCGTGAGGGGTGGGTGGCCGTGGGGATGGCTGTGGACCTGGGGATGCGGCCCTGCGGGCGGAGCGCGGGGCAGGGAGCTTGTTGGTGGGTGGTCATGCAGCAGTGGGGGGTCAGTATGTGCTGCTGGCGGGGGAGTGGTGGTGGGAGTTTGTGAACGAGTGGACACGAGCGTGTTTTACCTTCCACGCTGTCCTCTGTCGCTGGCGGAGCGGGCAGGGAGGGCATAGGAGTGATGTTGCCCCTCGCCTCCACAGGGTGGGAGCCTGGGGAGACTTTCTCACCACGCTCTTCTCCCACCTGCAGACAAAGCGACAAACCCCCTGAACAAGGACCTGGACTGGGACGGTATCAATGCTTTCTGTGAGCAGCTCAATAAGGAGCTAGAGGGGTAAGTACTTCTTCCTTCCCCCAGGCTGCTCTGGGTCACGGGCCTGAGTTATGATTGCCTACCCTGTAAGATTCAGTGGCGTTGTCCTGAGAGCTGAATAGGCATGAAGCTGCTCAAAGTGGGGGTGGGTGGGGTGTCTTGATCCACTAACAGAAGGTTCCTACAGGGTTTTAGTGTCTTATCAGTGCCTTAAAATTGCAACATGTTTTTCAACCCTGGATTCCCAGCTGGAAATATTGGTACCAGCCTTTTCATCAATAACTTGTCACCTTTTTTGTTCCCCTTGCTCCTTCCAGTCCTCCACTTGCTACCCGACTTCTTGCCCACAAGATCCAGTCTCCGCAGGAATGGGAAGCTATCCAGGCCCTCACGGTAAGGGCATTGCAGGCTGGTAGAACTAGATGGAGGGCCAGAGTGTGAGGTTGCTCCAGTTTGACTGGAGGAGCACAAGAAGCTTTGAACTCACTCTGAGAAAGCCCTGGAGCACCTGAGGGTGGGAGAGGGGCTGAAGGTAGTGCCACAAGAGAGGAGGGGTGACTATTAGGAAAGGTCTTGTTCCTGGGCAGGATCATAGCCTATTGAAGTCAATGGGAAGCTTTTTGTTCCCTTGATGTCATTGTGGATCTATGCTGTGAAACTCCAGTGTTTGTGAACTCTAAGGATATCCCCCCCCATGGGCTGTTGTTGTTTCCTCCAAAGAGGAAAATCTTCCTGCTTCTCTTTGGAAGGGTGATTGGCCACCTGGGAGGGAAAGGTCGTGTCCCTCCGTGCTGCTATGAAGATAGCTACAGGCTCTGTGCCTGGCAAGGGGGGAGCAGGAGGGAACTGGCTCTTGAACCTGTTGCTGACCCCCTGCTGGGGCTCACCCTGCCCCTCTCCCCAGGTGCTGGAGTCCTGCATGAAGAGCTGTGGCAAACGCTTCCATGACGAGGTGGGCAAGTTCCGTTTCCTCAATGAACTCATCAAAGTGGTGTCACCCAAGGTGGGTCTCAGGGCATTGTGCTGGAGGGGCCTGGAGCCTGGTAGCAGGAGGGCTTTGAGAAGCAGTGGCTGAACAGAAAGGTCAAATGCCTACTGGGATGTGGGGGAAACAGGACAGTGCCAGTAGGAGACTTAGTCCCTCTTCCCTGGTGAGTTTTCCAGCAGGAGGGTGAGCCTTCACCTTGTCTGCTCCCATGTGATTCTTGATTCAGGAAGCTGAGGGCCAGCTAGACATGATGCAAACAGTGCTTGCGAGACTACTGAGCTCATCTGCGTGCCTGGAGTCACCTTCCCTGTATCCCTGTTGGGCCCTGTCTGTGCTGCACGTGCTCCTGAACCTCCCTCAGCTTTGACATCGTGACCATGTCTCTCCCAGGTGTCCCAACCTGGTTGAGACACTCTCAGAGGGCAAGCCCAGGCCTGGTCAGTGGTGCTCTGGCGAGTTCATCTGAAGCACCAAGTCATTACCTGCTCCTCTGCTGAAGCTGCTGTTCCTGCTGTTCCAAGCTGTGCGTGTTGTCCTATTCAGCCAAGGCAGTTAACACCAGCAAGTACAGAGTTAAAGGAACACAAACTAAATATGACTAAGGAAAACTTTTGTCTGTCAGTCATAGCTTGTGATCTGTGATGATGAATAGCCAGGGATAGTGACAGCAGCACCCTAAAGTCCTCTTGCTAGGCACCCTAGAGAATGTCCTCTACCTTAAGCCACAGGTCTCTGGTGGCCCATGCACTGTTTCTACCACTAGTGCCCCCAGCAGACCCATGGGAGAAGGGTGAAGGATAACTGTATGGCAGGGGGAGAGCTGTAACATTTGGACATCTCACCGCTGTGTGCTGGTCATCTGAGGCTCACCTAGCTGTACAGGTGCTGGGCACTTGTGCCGGAGAGTGCCCCTGAGAGAGAGGTGGAGGGCCCTGCCACAGCCCTTCCCCTTGCAGCCCTGATTTCTTCTTGTTGCTGAAAAGCTGCCTTGCCAAAAAGCTTCTGTAAGCAGTACCCTTTCCTTCACAAGGTGACAGAGACCTGTTTGAGCCTTCCTGTGTGTCGTTGAGGGGCTGCTGGTGCAGCATTTCTCCCACCTCTTGTGTTTCCTGTGGTGGAAACTAAGCACAGCATAGGACGTGTTGCAAGGGCCTCGTGAGCTTTCCTACTTGCTTCCTCTTTCCCTCCTCCTTGTGCCGTTGGGAACAGTCTCACTTCTCCTGGGGGAGGGGAGAAGAACAGGCTAGGCCTGCAACAGCTCAGATCAGCTTCAAGCTACCACTTCTCTCTTCCTCTAGTATCTTGGCAGTCGGACACCAGAAAAAGTGAAGTCAAAGATCCTGGAGCTGATGTACAGCTGGACGCTAGGGCTGCCTCATGAGGTGAAGATCTCAGAGGCCTACCAGATGCTGAAGAAACAAGGTGAGAGGCAGTGCTCTAGAAAGCGTGATTTGCCCTCCCTCCTTTTTCATCTGCATAGAATCCGAAACAGACTCCCTTTTCTGTGCCCAGACCCAGCACATCCATGAGTCTGCCTGGTTCAGCAGCGGGGCAGGCAAAGGAGCGGATGCCTTGGAGCTACTAGCTGTGCAGAGGGAGTTACTGGTGGTCTGAGGAGTTTGATGGGATGGAGGGGACATCTGCTTGCTCCTGCAGGAGATGGGACACTGGAAGGGGCTTGGGCTGGAGGGATGCAAGTGCTTTGGTAGTCAATGATGGATTTTTCTAAAACAGGATATTGATGGAGAGCGGGAGGCATTTCTTGCATGAAAGCACAATTCAGGATCATGGGTAGTGGGAGCAGACCCGAACCCTCTCGGTCCCAGCTGGGTTTGGTGATCCATCAGGGAAGAAATGACCAGGTGGCAGTGCCATCCCTACTGACTTCTCCATTGCTTGCTGCTGCAGGCATCGTGAAGTGTGACCCAAAACTGCCTGATGACGCTCCTTTTCCACCTCCTCCCCCTCGGCCCAAGAACATCATCTTTGATGACGAAGAGAAATCCAAGGTAAGGGCTCTGTGGAAGGAGAGAGACAGCAGGCAACATCTTCCCTGTCCCAGGATCTCCTGTCCTCCTGGGATGGAGATCCAGAAAGAGTCAAACCCCCTGCTCCACATGTTGTGCTTCAGAAAATGCATTACAGGAATGCTGAGGGCCCAATCCAAAATCATGACAAAGGAAACAGCCAGCCAGAGGTGGGCAACGTGGGTCTGTTTGACCTTTGGAGCTCTTAGCTGCAGGTTGATGCAAAGGGTGAAGCGCTGACATTAGCCCAGCAGATTCTGGGGAGTTTGCTGCTGTGTGATCTCCAGGCTTCTGAGTTATCTGGCCATGAGGTTTAAATCCCAGCCCCAGATGCTGCTGCTGTTATCTCTTCCCCACCCCCAGCACTGCAATCTACTTATTGCCCAACTGCTTATACCCTCCTGGACCCATCCTGTATTGCCTTTCCATGAGAATTGTGTCACCACTCAGGCAAACATCTGCCTTATCGGTGCTGATGTATTTAAGCAAGTATTAGGCTCTTCTGGGTCTACTTCTGCAGCAGAAGCGTGATGCCAGTTTGCTGCAGGGGTCACAGTGTGCAAATGAGGATTTGTAGGTGGCCAGTGGGACTGTTCACTGACCACAGAAGGAGAGAGAAAGTGGGAGCTCTCCCTCTTCACCAATTGCACTGGCAAAGAGGCATGTGAAGAGGTCTGAGTAGGAGTCCATTACAATCCTATGGCAATTCCTGTGTTAAACTAGGCTTTCTCTCTTTCTCAGTAGTAGTGCTGCGGTGCTCCAGGGTCTCCATGGTGCATAACGGGCAGGTAGGAGCAGGTTTTGAATGCAGAGGGTCTTCAGGGAAAGACCTGTCTTACATAACCAGACCCACAACAGGAAAAGGAAGCCCAGTTGTACTTCTTGGCTCCCTGGTCTCTGACAGCCCACAAGCTCTCGTGGCTGGGCTTTCCAACGGCTGGCTTTTTCTGCTGCTTCTGCCGGATATGAGTTTGGGGCAGGGGTAACTCCACTGGCTCTAGTGTTGCAAGAATGACTCTGGCTGCCATCCCTCAGCTTGGGCTCAGAGGCACCTTCTCTTTTGCAGATACTGGCTCGTCTCTTGAAAAGTTCCCATCCTGAGGACCTCCGGGCTGCCAACAAGCTCATCAAAGAGATGGTTCAGGAGGTGCGGCTGGGAAGAAGGGGAGCTGGAGGGGTCATGGTCTGTGTGGCAGTGGTTGGCACCAAGGAAGCAGTGGTGCTCTGTCCTCATGCAGAGGAGCTTCTGCTGAAAGTTTGCAGCAGCAGCTGCTAAGGAGTTCTTATGTGATTTCTGCCATACCTTGGCTACTTGAAGGAATGGCTCTGGGTGCTTTCTGTGGCCCAAAGCCCTGCTGCAGCACTGGATCTGCCGCAATGCCACTCATGTCTGGCAAGTGCTGGCCCAGAGATGATCTAGAGTTTTCCACTGAAATGGGGGCTGTTTTGAGGGCAGCGTTGCTGTGCCTTAGTCCAGGGAATTGGTGTGTTGGCTGGCCCAGCCTTCCTCCTCTCCAAGTTGCAGAAAAGAGCAAGGACATCCTTCCTCGTATGCTTCCTCTCCAGGACCAGAAGCGTATGGAGAAGATCTCCAAGAGGGTGAATGCTATTGAGGAGGTGAATAACAACGTGAAGCTACTGACAGAGATGGTGACAAACTACAGTAGGGGGGAGACAACAGAGAGCAATGAGGACCTAATGAAGGTGAGGAAAGGCCATCCCAGCATCCTCCCTGAGCTTAGCAGAGATGGGTGACCCCTGTCCCCTGAAGTTCGTCCTGCCTGTTTTGCACCCCTAGCTGAGCATCCTGCTGCTCATTTCAGCACCCCTTTCTCCTCTCCCTCAGGAGCTGTATCAGCGCTGTGAGCGCATGAGGCCCATGCTTTTCCGGCTCGCCAGTGACACAGAAGACAATGATGAAGCTCTGGGTAAGCATATCTGGCCTTTCTCATTCTGTCCCCTTCTCCCTCCATCTTCTTTCAGGGACCCTGGGCTTGGGCTGCCCATGGCATGGCATCTGTCAGCGGCCACTGCTCTGTTTGGGGTGTCTGCTCACTGTAGGTTACTTAGTCTGTGGCTTGGCACTAAGTGGGGACACATGGCAGCAATCGGGAATGTTACAGGCTTCCTCCACTTCGCTGTAGGAACAACACTTGTGCTTGTCCTGCTCAGACTGCCATGGAGGTGTCAATGTACTCTGACACCCTTTGCAGCAACAGTTGCAAAAACTCTCTCTGCAGTGGGCTGCTGTCATCTCCTTGGGCCTTGCTTTGAGGGAGTAGACAGACTCTCTCTTTGAGAGAGTTGGGGTATAAAAGTCACTCTTTTTGTTTCTTTGTGGCTTTCAAACTTAATTCCCACCTATGCCATTTCAGCTGAGATCCTGCAAGCCAATGACAATCTGACACAGGTGATCAATCTCTACAAGCAGCTTGTGCGGGGAGAAGAAATCAATGGGGAGACGGTAGCCGGCCCCCTTCGAGGTGAGGAGAATTGGGGACTGGGGACAGGAAGGTCAAGCAAGGGGCCCTGCTGCTGATTTCCTGCAATAAAAGAGAAGATGGAGAGAAGTGGAAAGTTGAAACCTGCGGGACGTCGGAGTGGGGCTGGTGAAATGAGGAAATGGCCTGTGGATATATCTGACTCATGAACGGGTTGCCCAGGGAGGTTGTGGAGTCCCCTTCTTTGGAGATTTTCAAGACCTGCCTGGATGCAGTCCTGAGTAACATGCTCTAACATGCTCTAGGCAATGCTGCTTCAGCAGGGGAGTTGGACTAGATGATCTCTATGGTCCCTTCCAACTTAAAAAAAAATTCAGTGAAAATTCAGTGAAATTCAGTGAAGAGAGGGAATTGGAAGGAAGAGCAGAGCAGGGAATGCCCTCTCCCAAGTGTGAGAAAGGATGGGAATTGGTGTCAGCACACTGGATAGAATCATAGAATTGTCTAGGTTGGAAGGGATCATTCAGATCAGAGTCCAACCATCAGCCTAACACTGACAAAATACACCACTCAACCATGTCCCTGAGCACCATGTTTACCCATCTTTTAAATACCTCCAGGGATGATTTCACCACTTCCTTGGGCAGCCTGTTCCAATGTTTGATAACCCTTTTGGTGTAGAAATTCTTCCTAACATCCAATCTAAGCTTCCCCTGGCACAGCTTGAGGCCATTTCCTCTTGTCCTATTGCTTGCTATTTGGGAGAAGAGACTGATCCCCACCTCTGTACAACCTCCTTTTAGGTAGTTGTAGAGAGCGATAAGGTCTCTCTTCAGCCTCCTTTTCTTCAGGCTGAACAACTCCAGTTTCCTCAGCCACTCCTCAGTAAGAATAAGGACTGGATAAGGTTTCTGTCTCTCAGCTTGTTCCTTCTTTGCAGGTAGCACCTCAGCGCTTCTGGATCTGTCAGGCCTGGATCTTCCGGCAACAGGCCCTTCCTATCCAGCCTTGCCTACCCTTTCAGGTGGCTCAGCAGTCCCTGTGCCTGACCAAGCTGGCTCTGTCTCCTTGCTGGATGATGAACTCATGTCTTTAGGTGAGAAGGCCAGAGCAAAAGCTCGCTGTTCTCTCTTTGACTGTGGACAGTCTGCTTGGATGGTTCTCCTTGTGGCGGGAACACGAATGAGGGAGAGCTCTGGGAGAGGTGAATAACAAAAGACCAAGAGGTGGCCTTCACCTAGTGTGAGGGAGAAAGAAGGAAAGATCCTACTATGATTCTGAACTTCAGTCCCGTGGTGTTTTCCTGACTAGTCAGAGAGAGCCTGCAGGCCCTCTGATTTGCTCTGGGAAAACTGACTTGGCAGGTAAATCGAGAGTGATGCAATGGCCATCCCCAGATGGGATCACAAGGGTGGATCACCCCCAGCTCCTCATGTTTACTCCTTGCAGTTGAAGCCACAATCTATCAACAGGCATATGGGACTGCCAGAACTGTTCACATGGAAGTCTTGCAAGGTGCCTATCCTGCTTTTTCCAACAAAGTGTCTGTTTCCTAAGATACGTGCTTTTGAGTACAGCATAAAGTAGATGACATGGTCAGTGGGGCTTGTCAGCCCAGTAGTAGTCACTTCTCTGCCAATTGCAGTGAGAATTAGACTGTAAAGGAGGATCTCTGGGCAGAAAAAAACACTCCCGGCTCTCCCCCGTGCAAAGATGGGAGCCAGAGATGGTAACCACCTTGGTGGTTCTGCCCTGATGCTTCTGTGTGTTATTCAGGCCCCATTTAATGCTCTTATCCACTTGGAAGCTAAGCTTCATGTTTGCTTTTACCCCCGGCAGGCCTGAATGACCCAGCACCACATCCCGCCCAGGCTGGTGACAGCGGTGGCTGGAACAATTTCCAGGTAATGTGCTGGGAGCTGGGGCAGAAGATGAGGAGGGTGGTGGAAGCAACAAATGGAGTAGGCAGGGAAGGGTCCCTGGTGTGATGGTTGGTGCTGATATGCAACCCTGCTTGGGGGGGCTCTCCTGTGCACTCTTCGTACAGTCGTCAGACAGCAACGAGCTCGGAATCACCCCTATCATGGCAACACCGCCAGTCAAAGCAGATGCTGGCACATCGTCCCCCAAGCCTTCTCCTCTCACCAGTGGCCTGGATGACCTGGACCTCCTGGGCAAGACTCTGCTGCAACAGTCTCTGCCTCCAGAGTCCCAACAAGTGCGATGGTAAGCAGGGGAAGGTCAATCTTGCATATCTCCCCATCCTTTCCATTTCTGGGGTGCTGGACATGACATTTCAGTGCCCCATTCCACTCCTCACTCTCTCTCCCCACAGGGAGAAGCAGCAGCCACCCCCCCGGCTCACCCTGAGGGATCTCCAGAACAGGAGCAACTCTGGCACCACAGCCCACAATCCCAGCACTCTGTCTGTGCTCCAGAGTGTTTCTGCTAACCCCACACTGCCCCTGACCTCAGAGCTGCCTGCCCCTGCTACACTTCCAAAAGCTGCCACCACGCCAGCAGGAAGTACTGCAGTCCCACCACGGCCTCCTGCCACTGCGCTGCCCCAGGAGATCTCACTGGCCAACATCACTGTGCCTCTGGAGTCAATCAAACCCAGTGAGCCGGGGTGAAAGATGGGGGCAAGTTTGGGGGGGGAATAAACCATGTGCACGTGGAAAGGAAGAATGTGAGGAAACTTCTTGCTTGTTGGATTTTGTCAAGGTTGAGGAGGAGTGATATCTTCTGTCACTTCTATAGAGTTTGGGTCATGGGGAAAGGTTGCTGCAGGGCCAGGTCCCTCCTGGCTGACTGCTGCCTGCCCCTGCCTTTCCCACAGGCAGCATCCTCCCTGTGACAGTGTATGATCAGCACGGCTTCCGCGTCCTCTTCCACTTCGCTAAGGATGCTCTGCCCGAGAGGCCTGATGTGCTTGTGGTGGTGATTTCTATGCTCAGCACGGCCCCGCAGCCCATCCGCAACATCGTCTTTCAGTCTGCCGTCCCCAAGGTAAGGTGGCTGCTGGGTCTGAGGTCCCCAAGCTGGGCTGAAGTGTGATGCTGCCTTTGCAAGGAGGGCAGGGTGGGTGGAGAGAGCTCTGTGGGGCTGAGAGCAAGTTGCGTTGCCTTCAGATTAGTCGGAATCAGCACAATGGTTTTCTCTTTGACTAGACAGTGGAAGCTCCCCAAATACAGGAGCAAAGTCTCTGGCTGCCAAGTCCACCTCAGGAGTGTAGGATGTTCTTCTCTCTCCCTAGGTGATGAAGGTGAAGCTACAGCCACCCTCAGGCACAGAGCTGCCAGCATTCAACCCCATTGTCCACCCCAGTGCCATCACACAAGTCCTGCTGCTCGCTAACCCACAGAAGGTAATGGCACTGTCCCTGGGGCATGAGCAAGCTGGTCTTGCTGCCTGGGCAAAGCCTGGTTACCCTGTCCCTCTTCCCTCTGCAGCTTCCTAGAGACCTGAATGGCTTGTGCCTCATGACTTTCCTTCTGACTTCTGACTGCTTATCCTTTCTCCCCTGTCTCCAGGAGAAAGTGAGGCTACGGTACAAGCTGACCTTCATCATGGGAGAGCAAACCTACAATGAAATGGGGGATGTGGACCAGTTTCCCCCGCCGGAGTCCTGGGGAAACCTCTAGGGCTGCCGCACAAGTTGCAGGCACTACACTGCAGAGTCCTTGGGAAGCCAGCCCTGCGGGGCTGGAGCAGCCCAAGGAGATGGGGAGGGTGGGTGGGGGGCTGCTGCTCACGCTCTATTCTCCAGATGGCCGGGTGAGGGCCAGAGGGAGCGTGCCTCAAGGAGGAGAGCAGAGACGCCAGGAGATGTTCATCCCACAAGACTGGGAGTGGAGTGAAAAGCTTCATGTGGGTGAACAGTTGCCTTCCCTGCTCTTCCAAAGGCGTCACTCCCTCCCTAGTCTGTCCAGCTTCTCTTCTAACCCTGCTTTCCCCCTAGGTGCAGTGGGGAACAAGGATGAGGAGCTTAACAGCCTCAGCCTGGGGCAAGGCCTAGCAAAGAAAGATCCTTTTCCTTGTCTGTCCCCACTGTTCTTCCCAGCCCTTTAGCTGCTTCGTGCTCTGCGGTGCTCCCTCTTGTCCCCCTTGTCCCCTCCTCGGAGCTGGGCCCTGGTGGTAACCTGTCTGGTGGGATTGCACTGGAGCTGGTGTGGAACAAGGCTGGACAGAAACTGGGTGTATTTCCAGCACCAGGGAGCCACCAGCAGAGCTGTTGGTGGGAGGTGGGCCCTGGGGTGGGAGCCTGGGGGCTGGGAAGGTCTCTGTGTCTTCCTGTCCCCTTTAGCTGGGAGCTCCTGGGCACTGAACCCCCACGGTGAGAAAGCCCACACCCTTCCCATGTGCTTTATCTACCACAGTGAGCTTTGGGGACTGCTGCTGGACTTTGTCCCACATGCCAGCCCTGAGAGGGGTGTGCTGGCTGGCGCTGAGTCTCCCCACAGCCTCTTGCCCAACAGGGAGAGGAAGCAGCACATGGTCTTCCTCCCCCTGGCTGGGCTGGGGAGTGTGGTGGGTCAGGGGGGCTTTCTCAGCTCTTCAGCGTCTTCTCTCACCGTGGGGTAGGTGATGGACTGGGAGTCGAGGAGAGACTGGAGCCCAGCTCATCACCAGGGGGCACCACTAAGCTCTGCACTGGGAGCCCAGCTCTGCACTGGGTGGGGGGTACGGGGGGGTACAGCTGTGCCTTGCGCACCTTCACCCGCAGCCGTGGGCTGGCCTTGCTCCCTGCGGCGGGGAGGGGGCTTGCCCCAGCCGCCTGATCACTGTGACACAAGAGCGGGGATCTGCAGGCACGAAGGAGACCAGAGGGTGGCACGTCCCGAGCGATTCCCCATCCCCATGGGACTTGACGACCTACAGGAACCGCTTCTCATCAATCCCTAAACTGGTTTTAACAGGGCCTGACCTTAAGAGCAAGGGCAAGCTGCGCCTGGCATTGGCTTGCCAGAGGTAGGAGGAGGACTCTGTGAGGTGAAGGTGAGCAGGGTGCCTCATGTTCTCAGCTTGGGGACAGCAGAGGTGAGGTGTCTTGGAGCTGGATGCAGTGAGTGATGGAGGAGAGGGGGAAGGAAGGTCTTTGTGCTGGGGTTCTGCTGTGTCTTACTTCCCTTTCTGGTCTCTTTTCAGGGTTTTGTATGGGTTTTTTCTTTGCAGATCTTGTTTGGTTCTTGACAGACTTGTATATATTTTCAGTGCAAAATTCTGTAAATGGAAGAAAACAAAGAAACAAAAAAAAGATTTAAAAAGAAACGCCCGGCGCGAAGAATCTGCTGTATTTATGGGAAATAAAGAGTTCTTTCCTGATCCTGTCCCTCTGCGTTTTGAC
Source organism: Numenius arquata (assembly GCF_964106895.1). NCBI lineage: Eukaryota > Metazoa > Chordata > Aves > Charadriiformes > Scolopacidae > Numenius > Numenius arquata. The sequence goes on from NC_133577.1 coordinate 75,922,529, forward strand.
CCAAGAAATCCATTTTCCCCTCACCTTCCCTGACTGTGGAGTCAGTGGAGCTAATTCCACCCTGTGAGGTGTCATTTTCAGCTGGAATCCTGTAAGTCACCCCTTTGTCACCTGGGGCCTTGCCATGATGATTTCCCCGCTCCTGTGAGCAAGGAGAGGGGATGGTGGAAGTCCCCCAGCTGCTCTCAATTCCTGTTTGAGAGCAACAGAGCCACTTCCAGCCTGTGAGCTGGCTGCTGCCCGCTTCCTTCCCTCCCCAGGGAGAGGCAGGGGGCAGGGGTCGGTGCCCCCACAGCCCATGGGGAGCGGGGCTTGTGCTCACTCCCCTGCCCCACATGGCTGTTTGCAGCTTCACCGCTGCCTGTAGCAGCACCTCTTCCTCTTCCCTGGGGCTGCCTCTCGGAAGTGGCTTCCTGGAGCAGTTTGGGTGCAGAGAGGTGGATCTGCTCTGGCAAGCAGCAGCCCCAGGGCTGGGACCAGGTCTCTTGACATTGCGTGGGAGGGAAGAGGACAGAACTTGGCCACTGCCTGATGCAACCAGTGAAGGGCTGGGGGAGCTTTTCTGAGGCTGTGCAGTAGGTGCTGAAGCCCTTGCCTGCTTTCAGCAACCACAACGCCCATTAGGAGCACACCCAGGGCTTGTGGCTGGGGGATCAGGTCCTTGGCCGCAGGTTTAGAGCAACCTGGTGTTCAGGGAGGGAGAACGGTGCTCACTTGTTTGGTCCCCACTTAAACAGAGGTCCAGCACCGCTTTGCTATGCACTCACTGAAGGCTCGCCCCCCACACCCTTCCCCAAGAAGGAGCAGAGCCCATCAGCCCCCAAATTATTGCTCTTCAGGCTTCGGGGCACAGGTGGAGTGACCCTTCCACCTCTTTTTTCCTTTGCTGCTTCTCTCATCTGCCCACAAACCGACCGCTTCCCGTCTGGGCCCGGGTGCTAGTTCCTTTGTTAGCCATGTAACCCGGCCACTGGCAACCTCCACTTGCTCTTAGTGCAGAAGGAGGAAAGTCCCAGCTGCAGGTAGCCCCAAAGACAGGGTGAGGTTTGCATCTCGTAGAGCCAGGAGCAAAGGTGGCGGTGGTGTGAGAGGGATGTTTTTAGACCAAAAAAGAAAAAAAAAAAAAAGCAAGCTGAGCCCTGGTGCAGCTCTTGCAGAGAGCAGGCAGCACCCAAGCCTGGGAACCGGGACTTTGTGGTCCCCGTGCAACTGTGTGTGGGCACTTGGCCCAGCCCCGCTGCTCGGAGAAGCCCTGCCAGCAGCGGGGGGAGCGGGGAGGAAGGGGGCCACCCCAGGGCACAGGGACAACAGCCCTTCGCCTGCAGCTTTGTGGTGGCTCCTGAGAGCCTCAGCGACAGCAGGGAGGGAAAGTGGGGTTGGGGGGCACAGAGAGGGTTGCAGGGGTGGCTGAGCTGCTCGCCCGCCAGGCTGGGTCCCAATGAGGGGGTGATGTTGCGGGGGGTGGGAAGAGGTTGGAGCTGCACCCGCGAGCACGGAGAGGTGCCCGAGGGGCGTTGACAGAGTTTGGGTGACCAGGTAGGGCAGGAGCGATGGGGGGTACATCAGGCACCCCGTACGTGCCGCACAGCCAGCTGGCATGGCCACGGGCTGTCCCTGTGGCACAGCTGGTGGTGGGCAAGGCAAAGGGTGTCAGGGGGAAACCACCCCGGCTGAGACAGAGCAAGAAAGAGAGCGTGGGCCCTTCGCTCAGGCTCGGCAGCAGCGTGTGCTTGTCCTGCCTTGTTACGTGTTTGCTGTGATAATATTTCCCCTTTAAGGCTGGGCTGAAGTTATTTATACTTGTGGGGTGGTGACAGGAACACAGAGCGGAGCAGGAGCCCTGAACTGCTCTTACCTGATCTGCGGCAGAGGGGCGGCGGGAGGAGGAAGGAAGCTCAGAAAAAAAGAGAGGGAACGAGAGAAGGGAGCCCAAAGGAGGGGAAGAGAAAGCAGGCAGGGCATCCCCAGGGAGGGACGAGGGAGGGGACCAGCCGGCGAGACAGAAAAAGGGAGAAGGAGGAAGGAGAGGAGTAGGGAGGGAGAGGTTCTCAGGGAAAAAGCAAGGGGCAGAGCGGCTCCTGGGAACTGAGGGGCTGCCGGCGTCCGATGTCAAGCGTCATCAAGGGGTGCTGAGCGGGTACAGCCGAGCGGAGCAGCTCTTGTGGTCTCCTCCCAGCTCTCAAGATGATGAAGAGGCAGTTTAATCGGATGCGGCAGCAGCTGTCCCATCCCAACATCACCAGCCGGTAAGGTCTTCTCCACTACCTGTGCCGGAGTGCTGGGAGGGAGCGGGATGCGGGTCCTGGAGGGCTTGCACCAGGGCTGGACTGACCTCCTGGGGCCAGTGGCCAGGAAAAAGGGGAAAGAGGGAATGACCCTGGGTTTTGAGCATCCTCAGCATAAGCTGAGGGAGTGTGAGAGCCCCATGGGGCAGCAGGAAGGCTGCACTGGTGCTGCTCAGTGGGGATGTGATCCTCGAACCCGGCTACCTCTCCCAGGGCCCGCAGATCGTGTGTCCACCTGGAAGTGGGCCTTTCCAGAGCTTGGCTTCCCCAGGATGTGAGTGCAATGGAGAGGGACCTTCCAGCCACATGCCCTGTGCTGTGTGGTGACCAGGAGGGTGTTAGCAGCTGGGACCTGCCCTCCCCACCGAGCCCAAGGTGCCCCACAGAAGCCAGATGCCCTGTATAGCTCTAGCCAGCCCAACAGCACGGGTGTCCCGGGATGCCCTTTGAGGAGAGGATCAAAGATCCTCAGAGAACCCATGGAGGACCTACAGTTTCACACAAATCCCTCCAGCCCCATCCTACCTCCACTGCTTCCTTATTTTTCTCTTCGGCTTTCCAAAGCTCTCCCCTTGCAAAACCCAGAACTGAAATTACAGGGCTGGGCCTTCCCTTCCCAGCCCCCTCGCTCCCTCTCTCCTACAGCCACCTCTGCAGGTTCCCCAGCACTGGGAGGCTGAGCAGGACCAACCGTGTCCCCTGGACCACGGAGGTCCTTCAGCCAGCCCAGCAGACCAGCCACAGGGATGCAGCTCCTACATCCTGGTGGCCTCTTGCTCTTCTTTCATTCCTCAGAGGGGAGCATGAGCCCCTTTCCCATGCCTCCTCCCTCAAGATGTCTCATCTCCATGTTGCATGCACCTCCCTTTTGCTTAATGCCAGGCAGGCAGGAGGTCTCAAGCAGCTCGTGCAGCCCAAGAGCAAACTCTTCACCCGCTGCAGAGCCTTTCCTCCGCAGGCCACAATCTCACGTGATTTTGCTTGCCTTCAACCAAGCCACCCCCATTTCCTGCAGCTCCACGGCCTCGTCCCATCTTGGCTCTGGCGGGTGGTGAAAAGAGAGAAACACAAACTGGGGAAAAAGCAGCAGCAGCAGAGGGAAAGCAAACAGGGTTCCTGGGGCATAGCAACGGCAGCGGGCCGTGAAGAGAGGTTTCCTTTATGGGAGGCATCAGGGAGGTTTGGTGGTGATGGCGGCTGGTGGGTTTTGAATTTGGTTTTGAGCAGGATTTGCTGCAAATCGAAAGTTTCCTTTGCCTGATTCACTCCTGATAACTGCTGCAAAACCAAGCAGAAAGGTGGTTTCATGTAGGCACCTCTGGAAGGTTTGGTGTTGGTCTCAGTCCCCAGCTTGACCACAAAGATATCCTTTCTCCAGCACTGGTAGACCCACAGCCAGTGGCTACCTTGGCCTGCAAAGATGCGTGCAGGATCACTTGGATTCACCTTCAGGGGAGAGGTGGGCAGTAGGGGGTAGAAGGTTTCCCCAGCAAACATCCCACCTATGATGTACCCCTGCTAGCCACCCTGTATCCAAAAAAACAGGCCCCATCTGGACATTTGACCGTGGTGCTCTGAACTGGAATCCCTGCCTGATGGGGTGTCCACCAGCCAACAAGGTTGGCTGCCTTGCCCTGGCCCTGCTGTTCTCATTCCCTTGGGCTCATTCTGCCCATAGCCTTGTGTACGATGGTCCAGGCTATAGCCAGCATCTCCTGAGAGAAGTGGGTGGGACACAGAAGAACCTGCCTTCCCGAGGAGGCTGGGTGGAGGTCACCTTCATCTGCTGATGGCTCTTTCTCCTTCTTCTGCAGAGCCCAAGAAGCAACTGAGCTCCTGCCAGAGGATTTGCTGCAGGTGAGGTGCGGGCTGGGCCAGCAAGCGTGTGCATGCTTGTGCCTGGGTGTGGGAACCTGGCCCATTCCTGCCTGCGATTTGCCCTGCCGGCATGTCCAAGTCACGGGGCTGGCATCTGCCCATGTGCTGGAGGGTGATTCCAGGACCACGGCTCCTGACACAGGAAAGAGCTTCCCCAGCTGCTCACAGAGGGATGAATCCTGACCAGGAGCTGTGCTCCCTTTTCCCTGGACCAGGAGTGCTCTGGGCTGCAGTGGGATGCTCGGTGGGCTCACCTACCTCCAGAGCTGGGTGGGGGTGAAATGGCCTCAGGGCACCCACGGTTGCTGAAAGGGCTTCCCCGGTCCCACCATTCCGCCCCCAGATCGAGCAGAGGATCGAGCCAGCCAAGCGAGCAGCTCACAGCGTGTCTAAGAGGCTCCAAGCCTGCCTGCAGGGGCAATGCGGCTCGGAGATGGACAAGCGAGTGGTGAGTAGAGTCCTCCCTCCACAGCCCACGCTCACCCCAGCTCTGTCCCCATCCAGAAAAGGGGACACCAGCCCCTGGTTTGCCTAAAGCCCAGCCTAGGTCCCATATCCAGCAGTGGCCACCAGCAGGTACCCAGGTAGAGCGGAGCAGGGCAACCCTCTCAGCCATCACTAACTTGAGGCTTCCCGAGACAGAGGACAGTGTCTTTGTGTTGAATAACCCTCCAAAGCCCTGTTGTCCGTGTCCAGCCAACGGTGCTGGGTGGGCCAGGGGAAGATGTGGGGACCCAGCGCAGGGTTTGGCCACTTGCTCCCATGCCATGGTGGCATGCTTCATGGGGAGGGAGCTGCTCACACACCAGCTCACCGCCCCTTTCCTGATTCCTTGGCTCTGTGCAGAAGAAGCTGCCCTTGATGGCTCTGTCCACGACGATGGCTGAGAGCTTCAAGGAACTGGACACAGAGTCCAGCCTTGGGTAAGTGCCATTGGGAGAAAGGGCCAGGGGCAACCTCGAAAAAGTGCCAGACCCTGGCAGAGTCACTATCTTGGCTCCGGGGCTCCCACAGCCAAGCTGAGCTGTCAAACCCTGTCCTCAGAGACAGCATTGGTGTCAGAGGAGGAGAAGGAACAGCCAGTGCCCTCAGCCTCCAATTGCAGAGGGGGTCAGGGGTGGCTTAAGGTCCCACGTGGGTATGGGTATGGTGGGGGTGCTGGGTCAGAGGGTGGCATGGCTGCTGCCCGCAGTCATTTCATCTCTGTCCCCCACACAGGAAAGCTCTGGAGATGGGCTGCTGCATACAGAGCTCACTGGCCAAAATCCTGGCTGAGTTTGAGATCGCCCTGGAGCACGATGTCCTGCAGCCGCTCAACAAGCTCAGTGAGGTAGCCCTGGCTGCCCTCCCAGCGCCGCTCTCCCATTCCACCTCCCCTTCCCACATCCCCAAGCCTCTGCAACTTCCTCTGGCCCCTCTTTCCCACAGGAGGAGCTTCCTATCATCCTGAAGCGCAAGAAGACCCTCCAGAAGTTGATCTCTGACTGGAACACCATCAAGAGCCGGTACAGGGCACATTGTGGCTGGGGTGGGACGGGGCACATGGGGCACAGCCCTCAGCCAGGTTGGGGAGAGAGGAAGATGACTACCCTGGGTAGCAAATTTCCCAGGACTGGGGAAGAAGTCGAAGAGGCAATAGCTCTTCAGGAGCACCCAGCCAGACCCTCTCTGTGGGTGCATCCCGCTCTGGGCTGAGCCACTGGCTCCGTGGCATGGGAGAGAAGGGCAGTGCCATTGCTGAAGGCAGCAAAGTGCCCTGGCCCTGCTCAATGCTGCTGAGATGGCATCATTCCAACTCTTGTGGGGTAGCCCATGTCACGCTGGGTTCCTCTGGGAGAGCAGGGCAGCGATGAGTCACTGATGGCTCGTTTCCACACCACCTTCCCTCTGGCTAGAGGGAGGACAGGAGGGAACACCGCAGGAACAGGGCTTGGGAAGGGTCCTGCAGACCCTGGGTGTTTCAGGCAGCAGAGTACTCCCTGTCTTGACCCCTTGGTGTGGCAGCATCTTTCTCTGGGTGAGGGAAGTGAGAGGCACTGGCCTAGGAAAACCACCACAGAGTAGCACCATGACTTGCCATCCCCCTCACAGTCCACATACCCCTTCTGCACAACCACCCCACTCTCCCCTGGCACTGAGGCTGTGGGTGTGACTCTTCTCTCCCACCCCAAAGGCTGAACCAAGCTGCCAAGAGCTCCAGTAACAGCGCTGGCACTGGTGTTGGCCCAGGGGCATCTTCTGCTGCCAACAAACTGGAGACCTTGAAGGAAGAGGAGGAGGAGGTGAAGAGGAAGGTGGAGCAGTGCAAGGTGAGAACATCACTTGCTCTCCCCCCATGGGGCAGCTCCAGGGCTGGAGACCTGCTCCTCTCCAGTGGCTCCATCCAAGGTGACCACTGCACCAAGACAGATGCAGCCAGCACGTCCCTCAAGCAAACCAGTCCCTCAAGCAAACCAGTCCCTCAAGGCGCAGAACTGGGGAGATGCCCTATGCCCAGGGGAAAAGAAGAATTAAAGATTCAAAGCACAAGCTGTGGCAGAAAGGAGGCTCCAGGGACTGGAGCAGGGAGCTTATAGGGTCCTCCTGGGCTGGGAGCGAGCCAAGCTGGCTGGGGTCTGTGCTGGGTGGCAGGGGATGTTCACATCAGCTTTCTCCACCTCTGCCCTGCTCCTCTGAAAAGCCCTGCGCCTTGTCTGGCAGAGCCCATGGGCTCACTGCAGCTGGAGGTTTGCCACTTGTTTCAGGACCCTGACTGTAGGGCATATCGCTGCCACTGCCCAAATGGGGTAGCGAGGCAAGGAGGAACCCCCACATGGTCCCAGCCTGTCCCCCCGGGTCCCAGCTTCACCACCACACCCCAGAGACCCTGTCTGGCCAACTCATGGCCCAGATGGAGGTGCTTTGTGAAGGTGTCCCCTCCTCCTTGGGTGCTAGGGAGGAGATGGAAGGTTGCTCTTCTCTGTGTCTTCCTTCCCAGGATGAGTACATGGCTGACCTCTACCACTTCTCCACCAAAGAGGACAGCTACGCGAGCTACTTCATCAGAGTAAGTCCTCTCTCACACTCCTCTTCAGTGTGTGAACATCTCCTGGGGTATGTCTGAGCCCAATCTTGTCCCTATCCACACCAAGCCCTTCAGCCATGGCAGGAGACAACCCCGGGCACCAGCAGATGCCCAAAACTGGCCTTGATCCATGCAGTGTGGGTTAATGCCACCACTAGCACCAACCGCACACAGAGGGACTTGTCTCAGCGACCGTCCCTCTTCAGTTTGCCCTCTACCTCTCACTACAGTCAAGGTCGCACGGATCCCAGTGACGGTTTACTTGCAGCTCCCCCTTTGCCCTGTCTCCATGTGGGTGCAATGTCCTGGGGAAGGGGGTTCTCTCCAAGAGGGGACAGTGCCAAACTGAGTGCTGTTTGCCTGTCCCCTGTGTGGCAGCTGCTGGAAATCCAAGCCCAGTACCACCGGCAGTCCCTGGGATCGCTGGACTCGGCTCTGGCGGAGCTGAAGGAAAGCCACAGCCAGACAGGTACCTGCTAGCTTCCACACAGCCCAGAGAGAGACGTGGCTGAGCCTGGGGGATGCAAGAGTGCCTGGTGAGGCTGGAAAGGGAGAGTTTTCCCTCCCTGCGTCTTCTGCTGCCTCCTACATTGGGCTGGTGGAATGGGAATCTCAGCCTGAGGTAGGCTGGGGATGCTGCCTGCCCAGCCTCTGCCTCCACCCAGCCAGCCCCAGCTAGGAGTGAGACGTCACAGCAGCTAGATGCCAGATGGCCCTCGTGGCCGATGTCCCTCCCAACATCCACCTCCCTCTTCCAGAGCCCTCCTTCGCTGCAGACACTCCGGTGGCAGGGTACTACGGTGTGCCCCTAGAAACGCACCTCAAGAGCTTGGGCCGGGAGATCGCGCTGCCCATCGAAGCCTGTGTCATGATGCTGCTGGCCTCCGGCATGAGGGAAGAGGTAGGCATCACTCCTGACCCCCACCCCACCACCCTCCCCCCAAAAAATGCAGCCAACCCACATCCCTTCCCTCTTCACCCCATCCCCAGGGACTTTTCCGTCTGGCGGCAGGCGCCTCAGTGCTGAGGAAGCTGAAGAGCAGCTTGGCCAGTGGCTCCAACGCCCTGGAGGAGTTTTACTCAGACCCCCATGCTGTGGCCGGTGGGTGCCAGCGAGGCAGGACTGGGGGACAAAATTGGGCAGTTCCTGCCATCCCCCAACTGCCATCACCCCCGCTGCTCCCCCTCCCCTCCCAGGTGCACTGAAGTCCTACCTGCGGGAGCTGCCCCAGCCTCTGATGACCTTTGAGCTCTATGATGAATGGGTCAAAGTGGCCAGGTAGGTCCAGGCATTGGGGTGGAAAAGCCTGGTGGGGCTTAAAAAGGCCCCCCTCCACCCTCCCTCTGTCCCTCCCAGCACTCGGAGCAAGCTGCTCAGCCTCATTCACCATGTGAGGAGATAAGAATGGAGCACCTGGTCTGTCCCATGCTCGGCAAAAATCCAGATGGCCCAAAATCTCAGAAAATAGCAATAAAAAACGTGGCAGGGCAAGGGGGAAGGCTGCAGCCCCTTTTTGATTGCAAGAAGAGCTTAGCCTAGAAAGACCAGCTTGGTCTCAATGGTGTGAGCCCCATCTCACCAGCCCACCAGCCCAGTTTGGCCTGTTGCTTTCAGAATGGACACAGTGGTGGAGGAGGCACAGCAAAAAGCCTGGGGGAAAGGGGAGAGCACCTTTCTAAAGGGATCGGCTCAGTGCCATTGACCTCTGTAGTCATGGTGAAATAGGGTTGTTGCTTGCGGCAAGGCAGCACTCGCCCCCAGGCTCAGCCACCAGCTCTATCCATGGCATATTAAACCCCTTGGAGCCTTTGGGGTGCAATTTTGTCAGTGCCTGGCTCAGCTGCCCAGTACAGGCAGCAGCAGGGCATCTCCATCCCCACATGGGGCAGCCGACACTGGCTCTGTGTCCCTCTCTGCTGTAGGGAGCGGGCTGAGCTCTCCGCTCCTCCTTCTTCTCTCTTGCAGCTTAAAGGATGTTGATGACCGTGTACAGAGCCTTCAAGACACCTGCAGCCGCCTGCCCCAGGACAGCTACAACAATCTGAGGTGTTTTGCAGGGACGGGGCTTCTTCAGCCCCAAGCAATCACCAGGGGTAGCCATTCCCTCCCTGAATCCATACTTACTGCTCCCTTGCATTCCTTTTACCACACAGGTACCTGATCAAGTTCTTAGCCAAGCTGGCTGAGCACCAGGAGGTGAATAAAATGACCCCCAGCAACATTGCCATCGTGCTGGGCCCCAACCTGCTGTGGCCGCAGCAGAGCACAGAGTAAGGCCTGGCTCAGAGGGGTGGGAAGCAGCTCACACCATGGGCAAGGCTGATCCTGAAGCCTTCAGACAGCAACCTGCACCTCTTCCATTCTCAAGTCCCAACCCTTGTTCCCACATTCCCCAAGCAGTAACTCCCCTTGCCAAGCACGTGTCTGCTTAGCCACTCTGCAAAGTAGCAGAGGAAGAGGCTGAGACCCAGAGCACTTGTGACATGGCCTCCAACACCAAACTTGGGTTTCCAGGACAGGCAACAAGGCCACTTCCCACCCTCCCACCCGCCTTGGCTGGGCTGTCTCTCCTTTGGGCTCTGCCCCCTCAGGAATGAACATCAAAAGGGTTAATGTCCCTAAACCCCTTTTCTGATTCCTCCCCCACCCCTGTCTCTCAGAGACCCTGTGCAACTGGACTTGGCCTCGGTCTCCTCCATCCAGGTGGTAGGCGTGGTGGAAGCCCTCATCCAGAATGCAGACACCCTCTTCCCCGGAGGTAGGGCCAAGGTCTCACTTGGGGGGGCTGCAGCAGAGAGTGAAGGGGAGGAGGAAGGGAAAGGGATATTTCTCCATCCCCAGGAGGAGGGAAGCAAAGGGCTGCTCCAGTTCCCTGCTACGGGGTCACCAGGGGAACTCTGGTGACCAAACTCTGCTTGGCAAGTGCTTCCTCATGGGGTCTCCTCCTTGCTTTCCACCCAGAGGTAGATTTCAACGTCTCGGGCATGTTCACGCCACCCGCAAACAGCAAACTTGGTGAGGCCACCCCAGTGAAAGACCCGTCCCCTGAGCCCCCTCCAGCCAGCACCCCTGCTCTCACGGATGGAGAGGCGTAAGTCCTGCAGGAGCTGGGAGCTTTGACTGTCCCAGCTCCCCCCATGTCCTCCCCTCATCCCACTCCATGCCATGGCCCGTATCCTTGCCAGATGAATGCAAGGTGCCCTGCGGGCAGGACCACCATGCCCAACTGAAACCTGACTCGCCTCATTCTCTGCACAGCACCTCAAGGGACCCCGAGGCCAGGTCCCAGCCGGCATCCCCACCAGTGATCAGACCATCTTCTGAAGCCACGGCACCACCAGCTTCACAGATGACCGAGGACACAGCCCGTAAAGGTTAGGGTGCCCCAGATGGCACAGTGCTTGGGAGATGATACCCCCCCCAATGCCACCTCTTCTGCTTTGCCTTCATCCTGCCATTTGCCACACGAAAAGGTGCTGGGGAAATCACTGACACCAAATGAGAAGAAGGACCTCTGGCCGGGGCAGCATGGCCAGGATCTGGCCCTTTATTGTGTGCTCCATCCCCAGCCGAGGTGCGATTGCGGGGGTGGATGTGGCCAGTCTTCCAGTGTGGGGGTGAACGCCCCCCACAAACAGGTGTCAAACCTCATGACCCCTTGTGAAGGGAAGAGGGTGGGAAAAGACCCCAAAATCTGTCATGTGCTTGGGTCTCCAGTATGGGAACTGGGCAAGGAGCAGCTTGTCCATCAGTCTGCCTGCAACACCCCGCTTGACCGATGGCTGGCACCACAGACCCCTCTGCTCTGGGGAGAGACCCCAGTGGGGGGGACCCCACCCCATCCCAGCTTTCTTTCCAGGCAAGCGCCCGGCTCCAGCCCGACCCACCATGCCGCCGCCACCCCTGGCCCAGCCCCGGAGCACGGCTCCCGCCCTGGCAGCCCTGGAGCACACAGCTAGCCCCAAAGCCCGGCCACGACGGATAGCCGGGGCACCCAGCCGAGCCCCCTCTGTCCCGCCGCCGCTGCCCCCCCAGCCAGCACGCCGCCACAGCCGAGACACCCCGCCGTCCCCCAGGCCTCCTGCTGGCGAGGCCGAGGTGGCAGCTGCCATGGACTGTGCCCCAGGAGCCACGGATGAGGGGCAGCCGCTGCCTGCGGGAGGAAGGAGCCCCACGGCCACATTACCGCCAGAACAGCCCACGGAGAACTGAGCAGGGCCAGGGGGCCAGGGAGATGGGGTCTGGTGCCCCTCTGGGGCCCAGCAGGCACTGTGGAAATGCCAGGGTGGCCTGAGGGACGGTATGTGCCCCGCAGCTCCTCCATCTTGTTCTCCCATCTCCACAGAGCCTTCCTCCCCACATCACCATGTCCCTGCTGGCGACCTGGGCTCCAGGCCCTGCCACCCCTAAGGGACTCAGCTCCTGGCCTAGGTTCCCCCTTGGGTCCCCAGAGGGGATGAGGCGGGGAGGCTGCCAGACTCGGCCTGCAGTCATGGCGCCATTTGCAGGCACGCAGCCACCATCCCAGCTCCTTCTGCCCCGTTTTGCCATAAAACATGTTGCCCCCGGAACAGACAGACACAGACACAGTTACACATATACATATATATATATATTTTGCAACAAATCTATTTAAAGAGCTGGTGTCACAATCACAGGCAGGTGTGAGCAGGGCGCACTTGGCAGCCCGAGATGCTGGAGGCCGCCTGCCCAGGCAGGCTGCAGCCGGGAGAAGGGAAGGGGGAGCTCCCCGGGGACGCCAACAAGGAGAGGCACGGTTCAGACCCAGGACAGGAGGGCCCCGGCCCGTGGAGGGACAGGGCCAAGGGGTAATTGCGGCTCCATCGAGCAGCAGGGGGCGCCCTGCCGCCGCGCCTTCACCCGGGGGAGGCGGTGGCTGGGAGGGAGGGTGGTTTTAGCCAATCGGCAAGCGCGCTCATGCTCCGTCCCGCCCCCTTACCGCCTTCCTGCGCCGCCAACAGGGCGGCGCGGCTGTCACTCTGGGAGCCGGCCTCCCGCCCCCCTTCCCCTCCAGGGCGACAGGGCAGCGCGGCTGCCACTCGGCGCCCTCCCCGCCTCCCATTGGTGGCGGCGGGC